>NW_015170340.1:239030-268101 GCF_001447785.1 Gekko japonicus | reverse complement strand
CTTGCCCTCATGGTTAGAGAACAGGCAGGGGCAAGTTGGGTTGTTAATCAACCAAGGGGGAAAAGAAACTAGCCAGGCCGGATTTTTTGCTCTCAGACAACTTGCTTGAAAACTTGAGGGACAGGGCCGGGTATTTTCCCCCCTCTCTGGAGGTTTTGTTACCTAAACTTAGACAAATGGACAACTTTTCCACAATGCCTGGATTTTCAGGGAGTTGGAGGGTTCCACTGCACCCCCAATTTTTAGGATGGCCCATTTAACTACTAGATCAAAGCAAGCCTGGGCTCTCCCTAGAAGCTAAAATGACTAAAGTGAGGCTCCTTTGGTCGCATCATAAGACGAGACTTCACTGCCAAAGACGATAGTGATAGGTAAAGTTGACTGTAGCAGGAAAAAAGGAAGCTCCGACATAAGAGGGATTGACTCCATAAAGGAAGCGACATTTGGCTTCTGTTAGCAGGACCCAAGCTAGGCTGTTATTGATAGGACATTGTGGAGGTCATTGTCGCCGTTAGTCGAAAGCAACTTTATAGCACACAACACTCAAATTTAACTAGTAATTTTTGAAGGCTGGACAATGTTCCCTCTAAGCTGTAGAGTCTTGTGAGCAAAAATTCTACTTTGTGAGCTACTGGCATTAAGGTTGTGAGCGAGCAATTTGGTTACTGCATAAATTAGTATGCACTGGAGCCATCCTTCTTGAGCTAGGACAAAAATGTGTGAGCCGGAGGCTAAAAAACTGTGAGCTAGCTCACACTAACTCAGCTTAGAGGGAACACTGGACAAGGGTAAGATTTTACCCCTCTGGCTTTATTTGGATGCAAGGGGTAAGTCTGGTAGATTCTACTGGGGCCCTCCCTCGTCCCTGCATTCCATAGCGCAATAATTTAGAACAGTTTCCACGCCTGGATGTATAAAATGTGGCCTCTCCCACTGCTAAGGTGCCAGAACTTTAAAATATATATATATTATTTCAAGAGTTGGTAATCCTGTTTACAGGTGTCACAGAGTAGGGTTAGTCCCGACTGTTTATTTTACTCTGTCCTTCCTCCCCAAGGAGGTCAGAGCAGCATACAGCATTGTTTTCCTCTTCCCCATATTTTATCCTCACAACAGCCGTGTGAGGTAGGTTGCATTGAGAGATCCTATCTGAATCAGTGTAGCCAACATTGTGACTGAGAGGCGAATTGAACGTGGCTTTCCCCAATCCACGTCTTAATACTACAAACTCTAAGCCATGTTAACAAATCTGCAAGTTTATTCAGAAATAAATCTTCTGTGCTCCGTGAGTCTTAGTGTTGGATAAATGTGTGCTTAGTTCACTTATTTGTCTGAGTCTTTTCCTAGGAAGCTGAAAGACATTGTTAGAAGAGGTCCGTAAAGTGATCATGGGAATAACTTTGCTTAACCTCAATTTAAATCCAGAAGAATTTCTACTGACATAGATGCCAGAAATAAGGAAATAGTATCTGTACTCCTGGCCACGGCTCGCCTAACTATAGCTTTGTGTTGGAAATCTACAGCACCTCCAACGTTAACGGTCTGGCATGAAAAAGTGTGGACAAAGATCACTGCCCCCTATATATGGCTTCCCACAGTGCTACAACCTCCTGCATAATCTTTAGGTTACTCTTAAGTACTCCTCTTTATCTTTTACATTTTCTACAGGTAACTTATTTTTTCACAATTCTCTATACTCAGTAGTTATCAAAGCAAAATAAATTGTCTCTCACATCCCAGTATCTTTCCAGATATTCTTTTAAGTCTTTTCAATCTTCAAAAAAGTCTTCTGCTACCAAAATCTTGACTGGAAATTCTTTTGGCCTCATTTTATTTTTATACTTACCAAGCTTCATCATTTCTTTCCAGAACTAGATGTTCAGTCAGAAATAAAAATTGAGTTCCAGAACTCAGCTAGCCAAATTCCAGAGGAGAAAATGGAAGGAGAAGGAAGAGACTCTCAAGTGCTTCAGGTTGAGACAACTGGGAGATTTCTTTCCGCTGTGGATCCCCAACAAGTGAAAGGGGAACCAGATGAAGTAGAGTTGTACCTCAGCCCGGATGGCCAGTGGCAGGATTCCCAGAAGACTGTGCGGCCCCCTCACTCAGAAAGTGGGAAACCCCAGCAGCCTGGATCTGTATACTGGGACCATATTACATCTTTTTCAGCATCTCAGCCAGCCAACCAGGGGCCCAGAGGAAAAGCTGCCCAGGTGCCAAAAAGTCCAGAAGAGAGAGAAGGAATCCTAGATAAGGATGTTACCCGCCTGGACGTATGTTGCCAACAGTTCAGGCAGTTTTCTTACCAAGAGGCCGATGGGCCCCGAGAGGCTTTCAGGCACCTCCAGGATCTTTGCCATCTATGGCTGAAGCCGGAGAGCCACACGAAGGAGCGGATTCTGGAGCTGGTGATCCTGGAGCAGTTCCTGGCCATTTTGCCTCCAGAAATGCAGAGCTGGGTCAGGGAAGACAGCCCCACGACCTGTTCCCAGGCGGTGGCCCTGGCGGAGGATTTCCTGCTGTGGAAGGAAGAGGGGGAACTGCAGGAACAGCAGGTGAGAGGGTTTCGGTCTGGCCTTCCCATATAGCCAGCAAACTCTGTTCCACTCGATGTGGAAGAGCAGGGATCAGGGGCACTGAGCAGTTTCCCATCTCTTGCAGGTTCTTGACCAGGATCCAGCCCCACCCACAGCAGAATTACGCCCTTCTTAAGGCCGTTGATTTCCATGGACTTAGGAGTGTGTAACTCTGCTTAGAATGGCACTGCAAATCTTACTGATTGCACAGAGGACTCTTCTTCCCCCAGTGTGTAGCTTGGGCCGTAGGGATGTCATAAGAGCTGGGAAAGGTCCAGGAAAGAGCAAGTAGAATAATAAAGTCTGCTGTTTGTTATTGGGGGGGGGGGAGGAGAAGTAGACATCAAGAGGGAATGGGAGAAAAGATAAAGCCTCCTCTGCTAACTATCCAGCCTTCTTGTTAAGATCCTCTTCCCAAGCTCTGTGCTCCTGCCTGCAGAGGTGAAGCGCATGGTGACCAGATGTGGGGCTTTCTCAGTTTCTCAGCCCTTTGCCTTTGGAGTGTCCTCCTCTCCCTTGACAACCAATGTCACACTTTTAAGCAGTAGGCCAAAAGGTTTCTGTTTACTTACTTACTGCATTTAAGTCCTGCCTCTCTCTCCCCAATGGGGACCCAAAGCGACTTACGTTGTGCTCCTTGCCACCTTTTTATTTTCACAACAACCCTGTGAGGGAGGCGAGGCTGAGAGTGTCTGACCGACCCAAGCTTCCATAGCAGAGAGTGGGGATGCAAGCCTGGTTTCCCAGAACCTAGTTTGACACTTCAGCCACTGTACCACACTGGATCTCTTTATACCCAGGCTGTGAACCGAGGGTTTCCATCTTTTGAGGGTGTTTGTATGGCTTTCTTCTCACCTGAGGAAAGTTTGACAGGTTTGACAGGGACGGTTCTCCCTGCCCCTGTATTCCTCCGCTGCTTTCCCTCGTTTCCGCAGATGTTTCTGCAGTCCCAGGAGCAAAAACGCAGTTTGCCCCCTCTTGTGGCACAGTATGGGAATTCCTGGAAACAGGGAAGTCTGATGCTGAGGAGCAGCAGGGGGCAAACTGCGTTTTTGCTCCTGGGACTGCAGAAACATCTGCGGAAACGAGGGAACGCAGCGGAGGAATGCAAGTGCAGGGGCAGGGAGAACCGTCCCTACAGAAAATATCTAACACTTGCCCTTGGATAACTGGCTTCAGTGCTGAAGCTCTCTCACCATGAGGAGTTTCTCCGAATGTTCAACCAAAATCTGTCCTCTTGTGACTTAAGCCCGTTGGATCTAGTCTTTCCTTCTGGAGCAGCCAAGCACAGATTTTGGCCTTCTTCCAGTTCATCCAGGCACAGTTGTGCAGCTGTCGTTAAGTGTTATAGCTAAGTGGAACCTCCATGTACACAGAAACACTGTACCTCTGATCTCCAAGAGGGGACAGCCACCATGGTCATGGCCAGCTTGTGAGCCCTGAAAAACATCTGGCTTGGTAGTGATAGAAACAAGATGTAGGTCCAGACGGACTAGGGCCAGCAAGGTAAGTCTTGTGATCTTAAGTCTCCTGATGCTATATCAGTATCCTCTGCGCTTGTGTCTCCAATTCTGCTTCAGATGTCGGAGCCTTTGGAGAAGGTGGCTGTGAAATCCTGCAAGGCGGAGCAGGTTAAGATGACGCAGCTCTGTACGACGGCCCAGCGAAAGAGTGAAGGGGAGGTCAACTTGCTAGGTAAGGCTGCTCTGGTGGGATGTGAGTTTCTAAAATGGCTTCTGCGTACTCTCGCTCTCTGCGTTTCCTCCAAGACTGCTCTGCATCCAACATTTAAGCAAGCAATGAACAAGCAGCTCAAGAAACATGAGGCAGTCAGTGGAACCCAGCCCTGTGTGCTATTTTCTTGTGTTTGTAGACAATGCTCCCTCTAAGCTGTGGAGTCTTGCAAGCAAAAATCCTACTTTGTGAGCTGCTGGCATTAAAGTTGTGAGCCAGCGATTTGGCTACTGCATAAGTTAGTTTGCTCTGGAGCCCTCCTTCCTGAGCTAAGACAAAAATGTGTGAGCCAGAAGCTAAAAAACGGTGAGCTAGCTCACACTGACTCAGCTTACAGGGAACACTGTTTGTAGATAATTTTCACCCTCAGGAAATGGCCTTGGTGGTGGAGGAAAGTGCAATCAAGTCACAGCCGGTTTATGGCGACCCGGTAGGCTTTTCGAGGCAAGAGACCAGCAGAGGTGGTTGGCCATCGCCTGCCTCTGCATAGCCACCCTAGATTTCCTTGGAGGCCTCCCACCCAAATACTAACCAGGGCCAACCCTGCTTAACTTTCAAGACTTGACCAGATCGAGTTACCCCGGGCCATCCAGGACAGGGCATTATGATCCTGATGATCATGCATTATCCAAAGTGCTGCCCAGTCCTAACCTTGGAAACGCACATGAAGATGACTTATACGGAGTCAGACCCTTGAGACGGTCAAGGTCAGTATTGTCTCCTCTGATTGACAGTGGTTTTCCAGGATCTCAGGTGGAGATCTTTCACATAATGTGATTCTTGTAACTGGAGATCCCGAGGATTGAACCTGGGACCTTCTGCACTCAAAAGCAGATGCTCTGCCACTGAGCTATGTCCCCTCCCCATTTGATGAAGCTGCCTTACACCAGTTCAGACTATTGGTCTATCCAGGTCAGTCTTATCTGCGTGTTCTGTCAGTAGCTCTGCAGTGTTCCGAGTAAAGCTTTTAAAAGTACACCCAGTTGTTTCAATGGGATTTCCTTCCAAGCAATCATGTCCTGTCCGTCCCCCCCAAACCTCCTCTTCTCCAGACTGAACGTTCCCAAGTCCCTCAGCCTTTCCTCATAGGGCTCGGTCTCCAGGCCCCCAATCCTCCTCCTCGCTCTCCTCTGCACCCGCTCCATTCTGTCCACATCCTTTTTGAAGTGCACCCAAGTGTCTCTGGATCAAGTTCAGCACCCTGCCCGCTACACTACACTGGCTGCCAGGGGAGTGAGGAAGATTATGCTGGCAGGAAGTGACCAAAAACTGAGTTCCCTCTGGCCTACATTTTGTCTTCCTCTCCTTGCAGGTACTAAAGGCCTGGGTGGGGCTGGAGGCACAAGCTGAAAGGCTCTTGACCTTTGGCTCTCAGCCTGGGGCCTGTGTTAGACAGTCCCACTGGTCAGGACCAGTCCAGAATTTTGTTTGTTTAATGGTATTATCTGTTTGTGAGCCATTTTGGGTCCTTCTGGGGAGAAAGGCAGTGCACCAATACTGTGATACACCAATATATCAAAGAAATCCTGCACAACTGCAGTATTGTGTTTAGTACTCTGTGTATGCTGTGGTTTTGTGGTATACAGATAACACGTTTGGGGCAGGTAGATACTGGAGCTCCCTGTGTGTATATATACCTTTTTGTGCAAATGTAGCCTCAGCTTGTGGGTTCTGTGGGGCAGAATTTGGAATGAATCTTGCAATCATTCATAGAGAATAAAACAATTTTTAAAAAACTTTTCAATCAACATAATGTAACAAAAACATAGAACTTGGTAACACGACAGAACAGGGATCTTTTGAAGTCCAAACCATTTAACTTCTCCCTCCCTCACAGCTTGTCACCCCCCAAAATCCATCCTTTCCCTCTTCTTGGTAGGTCAAGAAGTCTCCAGCTGAACACTCTGTGCACCAGCTTCCAAAATGAAGGTCCAAGTTGAACTTCCCATTAGATGACACAGCCCTGAAACAATCATTCTTAAACAAGGCGTTAAGAGCCCATGGTTAAGGTTTAAGTTGCCCGGCAAGGCAGTCTGGCTTCCCTCTTCAGCTTCCCACAAAGTCTGCACCCTTCTGTATCTAGAGGCTCTACCCCTTCCTGGCTCATTCCATTCCCAGGTAGGGGGTTACACAGACATGCCAGTCCAGTTTGCAGCTGCCAGGCACAGAGTGTCTGAGTAGGGTGGTTGGTGAAGCCATCTTTACACACAGCATCAAAGGTCTCAACTGTTCATGTTCTCTTCTTTTTGTCAGGTGGCGCACGAGCTGGTGGGAAAGATCAACACCCAGTTTATCCGGAAATGTCTAAGGACATGGAACTTGGTGGTGATATATCTGACAAAGCTCAGTGGAATTTTCTCCAGTTTTCTGGAACAGAAAACATGCCCGGAATTCAGCAGAATCCAGAAAGGCATGACAGAAATTGCACTTCGGGGAATAAACATCAAAACTCTGTGTGGGAGGAAGCTTTCAAAAGTGGTGAAATCCTAAACAAAAGCGCCTTGCACGAGAGAATCCGTAAGCAGAACTGGACACGCTCTGGCTGTGCCAAAAACACCAGCCAAAATCCTGATCTTCTGAAGCATCAGAAAATGCTGGCTGACGAAAAAACACGTCAGTGTACCGACGGCCGGACAGGCTCCAGCTGGAAGTCAAGCATTCAGCAGGAGAAAACACAAACGGGAGATAAGCTGCATACCAACTCTAATTGTGGAAATAACTTTAGTCCAGCAGAGCTCCTAAGTAATCCTCGCAGAATACTTTCAGGAGAAAAGCCACACAGATGTTCTGAATGTGGGAACACTTTCAGTCAGAGCATGGTCCTTCATGAAGATGACACAGGAGATAGGCTTTATATATGCTCCAACTGTGGTCAAAGCTTCATTTATGGAAAGCAGGAAAGCTCACACCCACAAGAGAAACCTTGCAACCCTTCGGAAACTGAGAGAAGCATTCCACAGACCTCTGATCTTCCCGCAGGAGAGAAACCATACACGTGTTCAGATTGTGGGAAAACGTTCAGCTTTAGGTCCAGCCTTGTTCGTCACCAGAGACTCCACACAGGAGAGAAACCGTATAAATGTTTAGACTGTGGGAAAAATTTCAGTCAGAGCTCCAACCTTCTGAACCATCAGAGGATCCATACAGGAGAGAAACCGTACAGCTGCGTAAACTGTGGGAAATCCTTCAGTAATAGTTCGAGCCTTACCTCCCATGAGAGAACCCACAGAGGAGAAAAGCCTTATAAATGTTCCAGTTGTGGGAAGAACTTCAGTTGTAATTCAGTTCTTAGGATACACGAAAGAATTCACACGGGAGAGAAGCCGTATGAGTGTTCAGAATGTGGGAAGAGCTTTAGCCGGAGAGAATTCCTGATTGGGCATCAGAGGACTCACACGGGCGAGAAACCGTACGAGTGCTCGGACTGTGGGAAAAGTTTCAGTCAGAGATCGAACCTTATTAATCATCAGAGAAGTCACACTGGAGAGAAGCCATTTGAGTGCTCAGACTGTGGGAAAAGATTCAGTCATAAAGCATCCCTCCTTAAACATGAGAGACACCATATAAAGGTGCCAAGTTCAGAAAAGAGCAAAGTTCAAACGACTTTGCCCATGGGCGAACACACACAAGAGATCAAACCAGATCCATGGTGAACCCACAGGGGATAGTGTACGTGGTCAACAGAAAACCCCACACAAGAAGAAGAAGAGATTGGATTTATACCCTGCCCTTCACTACCCAAAGGTGTCTCAGAGCGGCTTACAAACTCCTTCCCCTTCCCCTCCCCACAACAGACACCCTGTGAGGTAGGTGGGGCTGAGAGAGCTCTTCTTTTTTTTCAAGAACAGCTCTTATCAGAACTATGGCTTGCCCAAGGTCATCCAGCCAGGTGCAAGTGGAGGAGTGGGGAATCAAACCCAGTTCTCCCAGATTAGAGTCCGCGCACTTAACCACTACACCAAACTGGTAAAGGGGGAAACCAAATCAGATTATGAAAACTGCTTCAATCTGAACTGCCCCACATTCAGCCTGAGAAAATCTGTGCAGAAAAGGACCTATATAGCTGCTCAGATTGCAGGAAAATATTCGTGGACAGGCTCTGCAGCCCTTCGACTCTTAAAAGTCCTTTTTTAAATGTCTAAGTCACCTTTGAAAGCATCCAAGGGACCCGTTTGGTCTGAAGGCCACTATTCCCAGATTACTTCAAGCTCCTTTATCTCTGTGGCATCCTGTAAAAAGTGTTGTCATTTAACAAGCTCGGTATCAAACACACCTGGGTCTTTGACACATCTCTTCAGCCTGAAACACTAACCAAGCTGTGGGGTAATGGTTAAAACAGCAATCCTCCCAGCCTGTGTACATGAGAGCTGTTTGTGGACTGTTCCCAAGCAGGTCCTGGTATAAATTTCCCCTCTGCCTCCAGTTGCTGAGATTCTATGAACTGGCCAGGCCATGAGCATTCTGTACCCTTCTGTCAAGTATCCCTGCTGGTTCTTGTATTGGTGCACTCGCCACATCCAGAAGAAGCAGGCCTTGACTAGATGTTAAGGGGCCTGGCTGAGCTGTGGTATCCCCAGGTGGCCAGTACCGAGGGAAGGGTTTGCACTGAGCCCTTAAGGGGAGCCACACCACGTGCTCTACCCTCTGTGCGCATAAGGTGCAGAATTGTGGCCTTATAACCCAAGAAGAGAAGTTTTAAATTCTGTCTCCGTTGCAGACTCAGTCAGTATTTTGTTGCCAACCAAAGCAGTGGGACAGAAGTTAAAACAAAGGCATTTAAATAAATCCCTTCCACCTCGGTGTGTGCTCCCCACAACCACTTCCAATGAGACACCAAGTCTAAGGAGATAAGGTAAAGGTCCCCTTGCTTGAAAGCCAGTCGAATCCGGCTCTAGGTGCGCATCTCCGTTTCAAAGCCGAAGAGCCAGCGCTGTCCGAAGACATTTCCGTGGTCATGTGGCCGGCATGACTAAACACCGAGGCGCACGGAACGCTGTTACCTTCCCACTGAAGTGGTACCTATTTATCTACTTGCAATTTCTTGCTTTCGAACTGCTAGGTTGGCAGGAGCTGGAACTAGAGACGGGAGCTCACTCCGTCATGCGGCAACCCGGGTCTCGAACTGCTGAACTACCGACCTTCCACAGCCTGCAGTTCAGCGTCTTAACCACTTGAGCCACCGCAGCTCCTAAGGTGGGATATAAGTATTTTAAATGAATAAAGGTTAAAAAAAGCATGTCAGGATTGCTGAGGTAATATATGGGAAGGGCTATGAAAGCTGAATCACCGTATAAGTACTGGGGCTTTTCAGTTTAGAAAAGAGACGGCTGGGGGGGGGGACATGATAGAGGTTTATAAAATTATGTGTGGGGTGGAGAGAGCTGACAGAGATAATTTTTTCTCCCTCTCCCAAAATACTAGAACTCGAGGGCATCCAAGGAAGCTGTTGGGCAGTAGGTTCAGGATGGACAAGAAGCAATACTACTTTATACAGAGACTGATTAAAATGTGGAATTAGCTGCCGGAGGATGTAGTGGTGGACACGGTAATAAACATCTTTAAAAGGGGATTAGATAGATTCATGGAGGATAAGTCTATCAATGGCTACTAGCTGTGGTGGCTGAGGGGAACCTTCACATTCAGGGGTACTAAGCCTCTGAATCCTAGAGCCAGGAGGCAACATCAGGGAAGGCCTCGGCCTCTATGACCTGTTGTTGGCCAGGTCATTAGCTACTGTGTGAGACAGGATGCTGGACTAGATGGACCACTGGTCTGATCCAGCAGGCCTCTTCTTACGTTCTTAAACAGAATGGCGTTATTACACCAGTTCCCCCACAGTTGTCTTCTCCATTGTCCTTACCTGAGCATGTGAAGTTGCCTCATATGGATTCAGACAATGGGTCTGTCGGGTTCCAGATTATTTGCTCTGTCAGGTGGGCTCCAGGGTATTGGGTAGAGAAAGGTCTTTCACATCACCTGCTGCCTGATCCTTTAACTGGAGGTGTCAAGCATTGAACCTGGGGCCTTTTACGTGGAAAGCAAGTACTTTGCTCCCGAGCCACGGTGCTCTCCCACTTACCTCAGCCTCCTGTATAGGAAGTAGGGGAATCACAACATCTTCTTCAGGGACATGATGGTACTTTGGTTGTACATATCAAGTACTCAGTAACAAGGACTGTCAGAAATGTAATAGCAGTGTTTTGAGCTGAAATGTATGTAGGGTTGCCAACTGCAGTCTGGGAAATTCCCAGAGATTTGGGGGTTGTGCCTGAGGAGGGGAGAGAACTCAGTGGAAATGAATAACATGGAGTCCACCCATTGAATCTGCCATGTCTTCCAGGATAATTGATCCCTGTAGCCTGGGGGATCAGTTGTAATTCCAGGAGAACTCCAAGGCCCAGCTGGGGACGGGTAACCCTTGCTGCACATTTTTGACTACATTATGCAAGGGTAGAAACAGGTTAGTATTGAGGATCCAGAGCAGCCCAGTTTTCAGTTTAAAAAGTAAACAAGTCTCTAGTCCTTCAGGTGTTCAGATAAGTATATGTCAGCTATGCTGTGTAAAGCTTCAGGGGGCCTAGTCTGAGTAGCGTTTTCAGTATTTTGGGATGGGATTTCTCTGCCCTTCTTGATTAGTAGTAGTATAACCATTACAAAGGAACCATTACAAACCATTAATCGGTTTAGTGGATAGGCTGATTGACCAGATCTTTAGTTGGTTAAATAGTAGGAGACAGTTGTGATTGATGAAGGGCAAACCTTAATCTATAGGGGCTGCTAGTAAAAAAGCACACTTGTTTGATTTTTTTTGGGGGGTGGGTGGGAGCAATTTTGGTTCTGTTGTGTTACTGTAATAGGGAATGGGGGAAAAAAATAAAGATGGCCTTTTCTTCTCATACGTCAACATGTGTAAGTTACGTCAACCTTTCAGTATTTCAGAAATGCTAAGGTTTTGATAATAAACTGATTTATATAAATTTATTATTCAATTAAAACGACGACTCGCCTTCTCTCCTTTTTTTTGCTGTCAAGTCGCCGCTGACTCATGGCGACCCTGTGATGTTTTCAAGGCAAGAGACTCTTCTCAGAGGTGGTTTGCCATTGCCTGCCTCTGTGTCGTGATTCTCAACTTCCCAAGTGAAGTCGATACCAACCAAATACTAACCAGGGCTGACCATGTTTAGCTTCCAGGATCCGATGTAGTCAGGTTAGAAGAAGAAGGAGAGATTGGATTTATACCCCGCCCTTCACTACCCAAAGGAGTCTCAGAGTGGCTTACAAACTCCTTTCCCTTCCCCTCCCCACAACAGACACCCTGTGAGGTAGGTTGGGCTGAGAGAGCTCTTGACAGAAACTGCTGTTTTTCAAGGACAGCTCTTATCAGAACCACGGCTTGCCCAAGGTCATCCAGCCAGGTGCAAGTGGAGGAGTGGGGAATCAAACCCGGTTCTCCCAGATTAGAGTCCGCGCACTTAACCACTACACCAAACTGGTTAGCATGGGCTATCCAGACCTATACATCCTATTTTGAGTTATGGCCCTGAAAATGATGGATACACGACGTTTACATTCTTTGCATCATTTATATCAGTCTTAGAATTAGCTTATCTTTCTGCAGAATCTTGATTTTAAGTACTTTGCCACAACTGATTCTTTCTCCCCCAATTCTCCCCCCCCCCTCGGGGTGGGGTTGGTATGGTGGTGGAAAGTGCCGTCGAGTGCAGCCGGCTTATGGTGACCCTGTAGGTTTTTCAAGGCAAGAGACAAACAGGTGGTTTGCCATTGCCTACCTCTGCGTAGCAATGCTGGCCTTCTCTGTTGGTCTCCCATCCAAGTATTAACCAGGGCCAACCCTGATTAGATTCTGAGATCTAGCGAGGTCAGACTAGCCCGGGCCATCCAGGTTAGAGAAATTTCTGGTACACCCAGAGACAATTCTGGTATACCCAGCTGAAAGCCTATGAGGTGATGGTGAAGGCAGCAAGGAAGGTTTACTCTTCTGCCGCCATTGTGTCTGCTGGTTCACGTGCAGCCCAATTATTTAAAGTAGTTCGGAATCTGAATTCCCTGAAGGCGGAGTCCCAAATCAGTAATGAAATGGTATTTGCAAATTGTGTTCTGGATGAAATCTCCCAACTCCACCATGACCTGACTGCCAGTTTGTAGGCTGGTTGCATACTGGAGGGTCCATTGGATCCGTCTGGTCCTGTTTTGGACCACTCCTCCTTGCTGTTCTTGCAGGCTGTGGACAGGATTCTGTGAAGCCTCCAACCTGCTCCTTGGACCCTTGCCCCTCCTGACTGGTGAAAGCCAGCCAAGAGGTGATAAGAGGCTCCTGAGGGAGGTTATTAATCAGTCTTTCTCTCAGGGTTGCTTCCGTAGGCCCTTGAAGGAGGCCATTATTAGGCCCGGGGCTCTTTTTGTAGCAGGTACTCATTTGCATATTAAGCGACACACCCCTAATGTAGCCAATCCTCCAAGAGCTTACAGTAGCTCCTGTAAGAAGAGCTCTGTAAGCTCTTGGAGGATTGGCTACATTAGGGGTGTGTGGCCTAATATGCAAAGGAGTTCCTGCTACAAAAAGAGCCCTTAAGAAATATTCTCTAGATAAAAAGACCTAGTTAATGTTACCATTCTTGGGAAAGCCAAATGAGAGAGCAGTGACTGAACAGCTTCAGGTTTTTCTGGATAAAACCTCTGCATTTGACTCTTTCCAAAATGGCTTCAGGACCGAGACTGCGCTTGTGTCTCTGGTCAATGACCTCTGCAGACAATTAGATCGAGGTGTAACAGCACTGCTGATCTTATTAGATCTGTCAGCAGCATTTGATACAGTTGACCATTTGGTCCTGGTCAACCACCTGGGCTCACTGGGGGTATGTGGTACTGCCTTGAATGGGGTTTTCTTTGTTCCTCCAGGGACGCTCTCAGAGGATGGCTGTCAGGGACCTGTCCTTGCGTGCACTAGATTGCTGTGTCCCACAGAGTTCGGTCCTGTCCCTGATGTTTCATACACACACACAAACACACACACACCCCTCTAGCAGAACTCATCAGAAGATATGACGTCGGGTGCCATCAGTATGCTGATGACACCCCAATTCTTTCTCCTACTGAATAAGCAGTGAGATGTGGCCCACTCAGCCTTCAGTCAGTGTCTGGATGCAGTGGTCGCTTGTTTGAGGGAGAGTTGGCTGAAGTTGAATCCATCAAAGACGGAGGTAATGTGGCTGAGAAAGGCCGGGTCTTTGGCAGGACTGCAAATACCAGCTTTTGATCGAATCCCATTAAATCCAGTAGACTCAGTAAAGAGCCTAGGGGTGTGGCTTGATGCCTCGCTTCTGTTGGACGAACAAGTGTCCACAGTGTCGAGGTCAGTGGTTTGCTTTCTGGCTGCCTATTTGGCCCGGCCTAATCTTGACACAGTGATCCATGCCATGGTCACTTACAGACTAGACTACTGCAATGCCCTCAGTGCCCTTGGAGATACTTCAGAAACTTCAGGTGATCCAGAGTGCAGCTGCCGGGCTGCTGACTGGCTCATCTTTGTCTACCCATATTTAGCCAATCTTGAGGCACCTGTACTGGTTGCCAGTTTGTTTCCAGATTAGGTTCAAGGTGCTGGTTATAACCTTTAAAGTCCTAAAAGGACCGCCTCTCCCAATATAACCCCCCCCCCTCCATGTTGCTTGTGCAAGTTTTTGAAAGTGGGTGTTCCTCAGGAAGTCTGTCTTGCTTCCATCAGAGTTACAGCTTTTTCCATCATAGCCTCATCCTAGTTAAATGTTGTTGTTTTTTTTCCAGAGGAGACATGTGCCCTGAGGAACCTGTCAAGAGTTCCATGGGGCATGCAGGCCTTTAGTTAATCCTTTTATTTTCAGCACTAATTGGTTTGTCAGATGTTTTCTCTTTGGAATATACCTAGGGACTGGGAAAATGTCAAGATTTTAACTGTTTTAGCTGTCTTAATGATGAACCTTAGGGTTCTATGTTTTTTTTTTTTAATGTTGTGAGCCACCCCGAGCCCCACGTTGCGGGAGCGGGGTGGGATATAAATATCATTTAAATAAAATTATTAAAATGGTTGATAAGCAGAGATCACAGAGCTGTCGATTTCTTTGAGAAACATTAACCCTTTTGGATGGGATCTTGTCCTGATTTTTAACAGTATGTGGTTGTCTGGATTCCCCCCTCCCCCGCTTTCTCCCTGCCCCCCCCCCCCCCCTTATAAAGCAAACATGAATGGTGGTGCCATCTAGCGGTGGGTACGAATCTTTCATGTGAGAAATCAACATCCTAACGGTCCGATTTTGCTGCTGTGGTTTAACACACAAAAAACTTTCTACCTTCAGAAACCTTTCCCACATTTATGCATCTGCCACAAAACTCCAGGCTGCTGCAGAGATTTCTGGGGCATGTCCTAGGCCCAGACTCATGTGGGATACTGGACAAGCAGGGGGGCCTCACTGCTGCTCCACACGAACTGAGGGAGGTACCCCAGCCACCAGGTAGGACCTGGAGATCCCCCAGAATTACAGCTCATCTCCAGTCTACGGAGATCAGGTCCCCTGGAGAAGATGGGTGCTTTAGAAGGAGGGTGGACTCTGTGGCATTGTAACCCACCGAGATCCCTGTCCTCCCCAGGCTCAAGGAGTTTGCCAACCCCCCAGCCCCACTGCTGGACCTCCTGATGGCACCTGGTATTCTTGCCCACTTTGTGACAAGAGTGTTGGACTGGATGGGCCATTGGCCTGATCCAACATTGGCTTCTCTTTATGTTCTTATGTTCTAACCTGGATCTGGCTGCCCAACCCCCCAGTGGAATCTGCATCTCACTCCCTTTCTGCAGACAGTCCACTGGTTACTGAACAATTATGGGATTTAATGAATGGTTCTAGTTACCACCACAAAGCCCTTAAAAGCATTGGAATCAAATACCTGCAGGACCACTTCTCTTCTTGTGTTCTGTTGTGAGTTGTGACATCTCCACTCATCTCGGCAAAGCCCCCTCAAAGTCCCAAACTGCAAACAGGTAAAACTGGCAACTGCCCATTCATACACATTCTCTGCGGTAGCTTCTATATCATGGAATAGTCTACCTGAGGCTCTTAGGAAGGCCCCCACATTTTGCAAAATGTGGGAAACAGAATTGGTCAGGAGGGCATTCTCGTAAAGGGAGCAAAGCGGCAGCATAATGGATCAGGTCTGGAATTGACTCATATTAGGGATAAAGTTTTCCCAACACTGATGGTCTTGTTGTCTTAAATAGATACATTTGCTTGCACTGTTCTTGTTCTTCTCATTATAAAGTCCCAGCCCAAATGCAATATTTTGTTTTACTGCAAAACTCTGCTGTTAGATTCAAATGTTATCATATCTTGTAATCAGGGCTCTTTTTGTAGAAAAAGCCCAGCAGGAACTAATTAGCATAATAGGCCACACCCAACAGCAGGAACTCATTAGCATGTTGGGCCACACCCCTGACAGCACAGCTTATTAGCACATTAGGCCACACCCCTATGTTACCAGAAGTGTGGTTATCCAGCCACACCCACCTTTTGCTTGTTATTCTGTTTGCTTGTTATTTACCTTGTTTGTTGTCCAAACCCAGGGCTTTTTTTGTAGCAGGAACTCCTTTGCATGTTAGGCCACACACCCCTAATGTAGCCAATCCTAATGAGTTCCTGCTGTTGGGTGTGGCCTATTATGCTAATGAGTTCCTGCTGGACGTGGCCAACTTGGGAGCCAGCCGGAACTCCGTTCCTGTGCGTTCCTGCCCAAAAATAGCCCTGCTTGTAATCCACTTACTCATTGACTGAAATTACTATATTTTGATGTCTTTGCTACCTGACTGAAAAGTTATACTTTGAAATATGCCTTGAGTTCCAGTGAGAAAGGCGGACTACAAATGAAAATAATAACTCAATAGATTTGCAAAGTTTTACTTGTTGAGCACACTCTATGAAGATATGCTGTGAAATCCGGACCCAAGATAGATGAACATTTTTCTTCAGACAAGAGGGTGCTTCTTTCGCTTCTCTTAACTTCAAAATATGGCATCTACTTCTACAGTCTAAGACCTCATATTTTACCTCCAATTAACTCAGTTGTGTTTTATTATCAAGATGAGACCTGCCCAGACCAAAATGAGCTGCTACCTAAGCTATAAACTTTGAAGAATGGCCAGTGGCCATGGCACATGAAGGGTGCTATTTAAAGGGTAAGAGTTCTTAGCAGGAACAGAAGCAGCGGGCCTGTGGATGAGGCTCTATCCTTTTTCCTTTTCCACCTTTCCTTTTCTTGTTTTTCCCTAAGTTTCTTCTTCGTTTGTTATTATTTCAATGTCTACACAGCACTAGAAAAAATCTAAATTAGATGGAACAACAACAACTATGTCAATACTACAGAGAGCTGTAAGCATTTGTTGCAATATTTATTAAATTTCTATCCTGCCCTCCCCCTCAAGTGGGCTCCGGGTGGGTCACAACAGGCAGTACAACCGTTAAGAATAATTTCCAAGCCTATGAAACCTGATTAATACAATACATGATGGCGAGAACAGTTTTAACAAAGCTTCCAGGTGCGCTCTGTATGCGCGCCCAAAAGGACCAGCAGATTGGGCAAGTGGGCAAACTAATTCTTCAACAAAATATAATACTTTTCATTATATTATATTAATAATACATTAACAAAAACTGATTTATTGAAAAATGAACTGGATGGGAGATTAAATCATTAGGAAACAGCTAGGAATGTTATAAAATTTCAGCTTTAAAATGATGAAACTACCAAATTCAAAGCAGTGAAAATGCTGATCTTTCCAAATATGTTTTTTCTTCCCTAAACTGCCAATATTTGTACCCACTATAACTCTTGGATTGCTACAGAATCATACATAACTTTATAGGAAGAGGGGAAAGACCAGATAAGTTAAAACAGTTCATCAATTCATTAATATTACATACAAGACTTACCTCAACCTATCCTCAGTTCTAGTTTCCATGACAGGTTGGCCAAAATTCTAGCAGCTGTTTTTTGCATTTGGCCTTGCTGTTGGCATAATCCCAATGAGAGGAAATTATAAAAAATTGGATACAAACATAAATACTTAGCATAATGTGGCTGTGATCATATAAAAGGGGGATTTATGAAAACAGCAAAAAACACCATCCCTAGTTATATTTTGAGTCTAAACAGGAATCTATTTAAACACTTTACCTGTCAATATCGGTTTTCTTCTGTTTCAAATTTCTATCAATCTCTTATGCATTTCTCCAGGAAAGCACTCAGGCACAAGCCTTTTTTACAATGACAGTAATACAGCTTTTCCAATGTAAGAATGTCAGATAGGATAGTAGATATGAAAACTCTGATTGGGATTAGCTTCATTCACAGGGTTTCTCCACAATGTGAATCCTTTGGTGGGAAGTGAGGCCAAATCTCCGATTGAAGCTCTTCCCACACTGCAAACATGTATATGGTTTCTCCCCGCTGTGGATCCTTTGGTGAGAAGTAAGGTCTGTATTCCTTCTGAAGCTCTTTCCACACTCTGAGCATTTATATGGTTTCTCTCCAGTGTGAATCCTTTGGTGAGAAGTAAGGTCTGTATTTGTTCGGAAGCTCTTTCCACACTCCAAGCATTCATATGGTTTCTCCCCAGTGTGAATCCTTTTGTGGTAAGTAAGGTTTGTTCTCTGAGTAAAGCTTTTCCCACACTCTAAGCATATATAGGGTTTCTTCCCTGTGTGAATACTTTGATGATAAGTAAGGTGTGTACTCCACTTGAAACTGTTTCCACATTCCAAGCATTTGTATGGTTTCTCCCCTGTATGAATCATTTGATGAGAAATAAGGTTTGCACTCTTATTAAAGCTCTTTCCACACTCTAAGCATTTATATGGTTTCTCACCTGTGTGAATACTTTGATGAGAATGGAGATTTGAACTTCTATTGAAGCTCTTTCCACACTCTAAGCATTTATATGGCCTCTCCCCAGTGTGAATGGTTTCATGGGAAGTAAGGTGTGCTCTTTGACTGAAGCTCTTCCCACATTGCAAGCATGTATATGGTTTCTCCCCTGTATGAATCATTTGATGAGAAGTAAGGTTTGCACTGCAACTGAAACTCTTTCCACATTCCAAGCATTTGTATTTCTCCCCTATGTGAACTGTAGTTTGATGTGACATAAAGTGTGCACTGTGTCTGAAGCTTTTCCCACATTCCAAGCATGTATATGGTTTCTCCCCTGTATGAATCATTTGATGAGAAGTAAGGTTTGCACTGCAACTGAAACTCTTTCCACATGCCAAGCATTTGTATGATTTCTCTTCTATGTGAAACTTTTGATGTGATGTAAGATGTGCACTGTGTCTGAAGCTCTTCCCACAATGCAAGCATTTATATGGTTTCCCCACTGTGTGAATCCTTTGATGGGAAGTAAGGTTTGCACTAGAACTGAAACTCTTTCCACATTCCAAGCATTCGTAAGATTTTTCACCTGTGTGAACTCTTTGATGTGAAGTAAGGTGTGTACTCTGTCTGAAGCTCTTCCCACATTCCAAGCATTTATATGGTTTTTCCCCCGTGTGAATCCTTTGGTGTGAAGCAAGGTTTGCACCCCAACTGAAACTCTTCCCACATTCCAAGCATTTATATGGTTTCTCCCCAGTGTGAATTCTCTGATGTGAAATAAGGTTTGCACTCTCACTGAAGCTCTTTCCACACTGCAAGCATTTATATGGTTTTTCCCCTGTGTGAATCCTTTGGTGAGAAGTAAGGCTATTAATGTGACTATAGCTCTTCCCGCACTCTAGACATTCATATGGTTTCTCCCCTGTGTGAATCCTTTGGTGGGAAATCAGGTTTGCAATCCGACTGAAGGTCTTTCCACACTCCAGGCATTTGTATGGTTTCTCTCCTGTTTGAGTTCTCTGTTGTCTCTTAAGGCTAGATTTGTAGATAGCCCTTTTCTCACCCAGAGTGTGACAATTCCCTTGTTCCTTTTTCTCTGTTTTCTCTTCAACTGCAATTTCATGTAGATCCCTGCCCAGAAAGGCAAATGATTCCTTAGTTAGCTTCTGGTTTGCTTCTTTCCTCTTTCTCTCCTTCGTTGAGATCTCTAGATTTCCCATTTTTTTTTCTACCTCCAGATCCATGTCTCCGTTCACATCCATGTCCACCACCAGACTTGATTCCCCTTGTTCTCCTCCTGGAATAAAGTGAGAAGCCTAGTAAGAGAGCTGTAAACTATAAATCACATAAAAACAAAAGAGGTATTAAAGAATTATTCTTCCTCCAATAGGTCTGGAGAAAGCTCTCCAACCTCTAAATTTTAGCCAAAAGATTTTTTTAAGGGGAAAGGAAAGGGAGCAGAGCTGGCAGGGGTCGGGGGATTACTTCCTGTAGTCGCTTTCCAGGTCTCAGAACCCAGCTAGCTAAACCTTTTATCCAGTGACAAGAAAATAACTTATATTAGGGTTTCATTTATTTTACGAGACAGAAATCCTTTCTGTATAGGAAAACACTGCAAAGCAGAAGCTGCCCCTCCCCCGAAGGTCTTAAGTCCTCCTTTTCCTGTCCTGACTCTATGGGGTCCACACAGGAGTTGAATGTGAGTCTGAGGTCATGAGAGGTTGAAAGCCACTGCTCTAGAAAACAGGCAGGGCTGTCTGCAGCTTTCCAAATGTCAAATCTTTAATATTACAATGGGACTGCCTCAAGGCCATAATCCAACATTCAGGAAAAGAAGTCCCCGTCCCCCCCCACAAGAACTACCCCCCAGCAAACAGTGTTGGAAAGATTTACTTGGGAGAACGATCACATCAATCATCAGGATTTAAAGGCCTATCAGTGTAAGCGCTCTGAATCAGAGGGAATGAAAAGTATAAAGTGACATTTCTCCAGGGCTCTATAACAAAATGCATTACGGATACAGGAACTAACTCTGAACCAGTGGCCTCTGATCTTAAGAAAAGAAAGTTTAATTTTCCTGGTGAACCATGTGAGAAAGATTTATATGGGAGAATAGTCACATGAATTAATTATTAATATTTAAGCACAGACTCTCTCGAGATCCTTCCAGGGAACACACTAGCATTTCTTCTGATACAAAACCATCCTGGTTATAATTACCCACCCTCACCTTTCTCACGTTTTTTTTCTTTTGGAGACAGAAAAATGAAGTCTCATCCATAAAGAAAGAACATCTAAGGAATGAGAAAACATTTCTGTGTTGGCTTAAATAAGATGCAGCCTACAATCCCAGCCAACACTATGGCTGTGATCACACTGGCGGCTTGGTGCGATATGGTGCCGCCTCTGAACCGGGTTAAAGTGTAGTGGGATATATCAGCCACACAGCACACCCTGCTGTGGGTTACCCACGGAGCAAACGGCAAAAAAAAATCCCCAAACCATGTGTTTGCGTAGTGCGCATGCATACGCATGCACGCATAGGCAATTCTTTTTAAAAACTGCCTCCATAGCGGCAGAACAGATCTGCAGGTTCACACTGCCAAATCCGTTCTGTGTGCCCTCCCCCGTGTTCAGACATCCGGCCATGCGCAATGAATGTGCGGTGAAACATTTTTAACCCGGCTCCAAGTCGTCCTCTGACGGGGTGTGTATGCTTGGGGAACGCCTGACAGATGTGGCTGTGTGATCGTGCCCATTTAATCCGTTTGTAAAATGTCCCTATATCGGGCCAAACTGCTAGTCTGAACACAACCTATATGGAATATGGATTTGTGTCAGTTTTTACGTTCAGACATGGCAATAACATGAAGTTCCAGAGGCAGATTGATCAATATAATGTGTGTGGAATGACGGCAGAATGATAGTTCTCACACTTAAGGATCCATCCACACACCCAAGGAAGTACCTGTCGAGCTCTCCATTTCCTTGGTGTCCTGGACAAACATCTCATCCACTTCCTCCAGCCAGGAGATGAGGCCAGGTTTGCAGGTCCAAGATCCTTCTTGGAGGAAAAGCAACACAAACTGACCAGACACGTCTGTGAAACTGTTAACATTGCAAACTGCCTGGCTTTACAATAATGCATTCTTGAGGGTGTGGTAAGATGACCCTGTGGGCCCATGCTTTTTACCACAGGGAATGAGGGATTTCTCAGTTGGCCCCAATCTCAATTTATTAGTCTACAATGTAAAGCTGACCTTTCCATTCGTATCATAGTTACTCCCTTTCATGAACAGAGTTTACTCTCCACTGCTACCAACAGTTGCGGTAGATAACCAGCGGTTACAGCAACAGAACTGCATTCTGATAGTCTGATAGCCTACAGTCACACTTTCCATAAAAACAATTTTTTAAAGAATAAAAGTGATCAATACAGCAAGCAAATGAACAATTTAAAAAAAACCTATAAGCACCTGAAGGTAATAAAAAATAAAGAGGTATAAACGCATTTCTGTTTCCCTAGGTCTAAAAGTCATCTCTGTGATGTTGAAAATATAGGCAGAAATATGATTCCAGATTTGTTTTCTTGGCTCTGAGCCTCTTTGGTTTATGTTCTCCATCTGGCTAGCTATGTGTCTTCAGACCAGGTATCTGTGTGTACCTGCTTCAGAGTCCTCACAACATTTCAAGTACAGAGGTCTCCAACAGCACAAGGATCATCACTGCATAGCTGAAGGCAAGCTGTGCGTATGCAAGAAAATATTTTAAAACAATATGTTCATTTTTAAAGGCTTCATGTTAAGCACAGCTTCTGCCTGAAATGTTGAAGATTTACTCCTAGAGCTCTATGACATTTTGTGGTTGGCTCGACCTCTTTTGGCAGCCATTCTGTGGTTGTGCCCATCACCACGTGTCAGAGTTCCAAATGTGCCCACAGGCTCAAATGTCTCCTTGTTTCTCAAGTGTTCCTGCCACAGTTTAGGAAATGGCTACTCCTTTCCAGAAGAATGCCTGCTTCAGTCTGGAGTGTTCAGTCTGGAGAAAAGGAGGTTGAGTGGAGACAGGATTGCTCTCTGTCACTTAGAGGAGGGCAGAGAGCTGTTTCTGTTGGCAGCAGGGGATAGGACTCACAATGATGGGTTTAAATTAAGAGCGGGAAGCTGCCGGCTGGATATTAGGGAAAACTTTTTTACAGTAGGAGTTGTCCAACAGTGGAATTAGCTTCTTAGGGAGGTGGTGAGCTCCCCCTCACTGGCAGTCTAACTTTAAGCAGGGGCTGGACAAACACTTGTCAGGGATGCTCTAGTCTGATCTTGCGTTGAGCAAGGGGTTGGACTAGATAGCCTGTATGGCCCCTTCCAACTCTGTGATTCTACGATTCTCCTCCTCCCCATAAACCCCTCTTCACGTAAATTTACCAAAGAGATGAATCTGGGTCAATGTTCCCTCTAAGCTGTGGAGTCTTGTGAGCAAAAATTCTACTTTCTGAGCTCCAGGCATTAAAGTTGTGAGCAGGTGATTTGGCTGCTGCATAAATTAGTTTGCTCTGGAGCCATCCCTTCCTGGGCTGGACAAACACTTGTCAGGGATGCTCTAGGCTGATCTTGCGTTAAGCAAGATCTTGCGTTAAGACTAGATAGCCTGTATGGCCCCTTCCAACTCTGTGATTCTACGATTCTCCTCCTCCCCATAAACCCCTCTTCATGTAAATTTACCAAAGAGATGAATCTGGGTGCCTTCACGGATGGAAGGCTGGCTGTTTTATTTTGACCTGACTACCTATAAGGGCAGTCTGAACTTAACCCTAGGGCATTCACAAAGTATAAGCCCAACATTCACAAAGTTAAGTAGAAAATTCTTACATATATACCTCAGGAAAACTGTCTTTACATCATACAGGGAACTCAAGAAATTGAAATTTGGAGAAAGAATGATCACAATCAGATATGGATATCTACCAGGGAAATCTCAAGACGCTGACAAAATAACCACGGATCATCCACACGTCAGCCAATTATTTGCTTACCCATAGAGGCCACGTTCCCAAAATTCTCCAGCATGACTTCCTTGTAAAGACCTCTTTGCCTGGGATCCAGCAGAGCCCACTCTTCCGCAGTGAAATACACAGCCACCTCCTTGAAGGACACAGGGCCCTGGAAGAAGAAGGAAGCAGTCACTATCAGCAGGAAAGTCCATATCAAGGGACCCCGAACCAGGATCACTTGGAAGGGGGAAGGACATGCGAGACAAATCCGAAAAGGCTGAAGTGTGAGTTCTCAGAACCCAGGGTAGTACTACCACCACCCTCTTTCCAGACAACCAGAGACCAAGGGACAAAGTCTCCAGCCCTCCTGGGACTAAAACAAAAAGCCACCCTTGCAAGGTAGGACACTTACAAGGTGAGTTTCACAGAACAATTAATTTGGTAGCTGTAGCCAATGAGGGCTAAAGTACTGCATTCAGATCGAAGCCTCTTGAATTCAAGAACGCCACAAAAAGATAAGTGTTTCATTTTTAAATTGTGCAGGTCAATAAAAGAACAGAGAACAGTGAGAATAAAAATAACAAAGCTCTAAGTCTCATGAAGCACATTTACAAGAAGAAGAAGCAGCAGCATCGACGTTGGTTTTTACACCCCGCTTTTACACCTTCCCCTTCCACTCCTCACAACAGACACCCTGTGAGGTAGGTGAGGGTGAGAGGGTTCTGAGAGAACTGTGACTGGCCCAAGGCCATTCAGCAGGCTTCAGATCCAAATGTTACCAAAAAGACTGAGTCCAATAGGATTCCAAACTCCAAGACAAGGTTTCCGGTCAGTAAGACCTACAAAAAACACAGTTGCACTTACCTGTAATGGAACCAGGGCTATTTTTGGGCAGGAACACACAGGAACGGAGTTCCGGCTGGCTCCTGAGTTGGCCACACCCAGCAGGAACTCATTAGCATAATAGGCCACACCTAACAGCAGACACTTATTAGGATTGGCTACATTAGGGGTGTGTGGCCTAACATGCAAAGAAGTTCCTGCTACAAAAAAAGCCCAGGGTTTTGACAACAAAGTAAACAGAAGAAGAAGCAAAAGGTGGGTGTGGTTGGATGACCACACTTCTGGTAACATGTGGGGTGTGGCCTAATGTGCTAATAAGCTGTGCTGTCAGGGGTGTGGCCTATTATGCTAATGAGTTCCTGCTGGGCCTGTGGAATAGCCTTGCCTACATCTGCTTCTTTCCTCACCTGAAGGTCTAAAAAGCGTAGTGCTTCACTAATGTGTCCTCTGTCAACCAGGTTGCCGCCTTGCAGATGTCCAGCAGGGGAACTCGTCGGTGAAACGTGGCCATGTGCTCAGAAATTTTATATTCTCCTGTATGAAGCAATGTGTCACATGGGAAAAGGGAAGAAATGTTCACAGCCTACCATGCTTTGACATCTTGCACCAGCTGAAAGGTTCCAGTGACCGTGAAAGGGGGGGCTGAGGTGTTTCTTGCTCATCTTCTCAGCCTGAGCCTTAGGCAGAATGGCCGTTTCCACTCCTCTGCAAAGCAGCAGCAATCTGGATCTGGTCTGTGATGTCTTCCTGCTGCCTGTGCGGGAGATGACAGAAGGAAAAGATTTCTCTCTTGCATTTCATATATCCTATTTTGACTCCCCAGTCTGAGAGCCTGTTTGGTGTAGTGGTTAGGAGCGTGGACTCTAATCCGGGAGAACCGGGTTTGATTCCCCACTCCTCCACATGCAGCTGCTGGTGTGACCTTGGGTCAGTTAAAAATTCGTTCAGAGCTGTTCTCTCAAGAGCAGTCCTCGAAAGAGCTCTCTCAGCCCCACCTACCTCACAGGGCGTCTGTTGTGGGGAGGGGAAGGGAAGGAGATTGTAAGTCACTCTGAGACTCCTTCAGGTAGTGAAGGGTAGGGTATAAATGCAATCTCTTCTCTTCTTTTGAAAATTTTTCCACCATTCTTCCCTCAACAATTACATCCCACAGTTATACATCCAAATACATCCTCAAAAACTCTTACTGCCTACATGGCATACCATTGTGAAAAAACATCCACCCTCTTCTGATTTACAAAAGTTTTCTGTCTAATCTCCCAGAAGCAATTAATAAATACTTACCTTATGACACCGACCAATGACTGGTTTCCTTGTAATGAAGGGGATTTGTGCCATTTTATTGTACACAAATTGAGTAGAAAAGCATCCAGAAAAGCAATTTTAATCATACAAACATCTGAAGACACAAATCTGCCCTTTCGATAGCTTACTTCTGACTCTGACTGGCCCTGGCTCTCCAATTCCCCTGGCACAGGAAGTGCTTGCAAGGTTTCCTACATGACATCCCTTCATCGGGATTGAAACTGAGACTGTACACATGTAAATATCCATAAGACCATATAGCTCAATAAATGAACAAATAAATAGGGAGGCAATGCAGATAAAAATGGAGGAGAGTAGAATAATTCCAAAGCTCTTTGTAGGGAGGTCAACATAAAAACCATAAAGTGATATTAGGGTATATAAGGAGTCATATTTCCATAACATATCAACCAATGATTGCAGAGTTATCAACTACTGTAAATACGATAAAGTATTAATATGAAAGAGGATACAATTAAAGAATGGATTTAAGAAGTAGGACAAATTGCTAAAATGTCCACAGTGAACGTTTTCATTAAAGGGATAATAGACAAGGTAACCCCGTCTCTGCCATTTCATGAAAACCTTTACAGATTATTGGAGATCAAAACTGAATTTACAGATTGATCCTTAGAGCTGCTTCTCTTTATTGTAAAACAGCACAGAAGATGAAAAGTATACTTTTGTATTTGTAATTTTTTTCTATTTCTGAATTTTCCTTACAACTGTGATGCAAGTATGTTTTACTTTTGTTCTGGTAGGTATTTGGGTTTTATTAGCAAAAGAGGAAATTAAATAAACATACGAGACAGATCATTGGACAAGCCAATGATTTTAAAGTGGGACTTCGAAGACAAGATTTTTGTTTTCGTTTCCCCTTTTGTGATTTTTCGGCACGGGCAGCAGCCACTAAACCCTCCTTCCTTTACTCTACAGACTGCAACCCCATTTTCATGCTCCCATTTTTATTTTTTGTTTTGCCGGCTAGTCGCAATCGACTTATGGCGACCCCGTTGGGTTTTCAGGCAAGAGACCGTCAGAGGTGGTTGGCCATTGCCTGCCTCTGCCTCACGACCCCTGGTATTCCTTGGGAGGGCAGCCCTGCTTCGCTTCCGAGATCTGATGAGATCAAGCTTATCTTGGGCGATCCAGGTCAGAGCAGCATTTTTGTGGGAGGTCCAGAATGATGCCTTAAGTGTCTTCAATTGTTTTTATGGTTTTCCTCACCCAGGCTTCCTCAGAGGTTTTCCTACAATTTGGCATCCAAAACAGGGCGGGTTTATTTGGAACAGCCACACAAAATTGTCCCTGAATCATCCCTTTTCTGGGCCATTCCCTCGCTTTGCTGTAGTCTTTTCCAAAAAATGGTTTGGTGTGATCTTTTTACAGTGAAATTGGATTTGCGTACCATGGAAAGAGGATGTGCATTCTTGCAGGCCCCACCCAAATGGGCACCTTTTCCCTTACCTTAGGTACTGGAGGCTGCCAATTTCCCCTGCTACCAGAGTGGTTTTAAAAAAGCAGTTGACTTACTCTTATGGTGTTGTGAGATTATAATAATCTAAATACTAATTCCTCTAAATTCCCAGCTTTTGTTGTTTTAGAAAAGATCTCTTTTCATTGCAGAGATGCATTTATCCCCGTATCTTTGCAAAGAAAAGGGCTACAGATTTTTTAAAATAAAAGCTGGTAATAAGGAACATCTAAGAGATTTTTTTAAAAAAATGCTGCAGTGATGTGTTAATTTTTAAGAAAGCAATTAAAAAAAGAAAAAGCAAGAGGGGGCCGAGAAAAGTGTGGGGGAAACTGTCACGTGGATGGTCCTTTGCTGGTCCAAATGCAAAGAATCAGAAACAGTCCCACCTTGGGGCTCCTTACTAGGCCCTGAAGGGAGCATAAAGGTAAAGGTTCCCTTGCTTGAAAGCCAGTCGAATCCGACTCTAGGGTTGCGGTGCTCATCTCCGTTTCAAAGCCGAAGAGCCAGTGCTGTCCAAAGACGTTTCCGTGGTCATGTGGCCGGCATGACTAAACACCAAGGTGCACTGAAGTGGTGTACCTATTTATCTACTTGCAATTTCTCGCTTTCGAACTGCTAGGTTGGCAGGAAGGGAGCATACAAATGAATAAATACATTCTGCTCTGTTTGTCTTAATGAGCATAAAGCCATTCACACCCATCCTTTGACCTCTGTATTCGGAACAACTAATTCGTACAGGCTGTTCTTGAAAATAAATTACTGTGTTACAATGGAATTTGGATTTCAAACAATACCAAACCAGAAAAAATGAGGGAAATAATTATACCTGCACTGCAGACAGCCTGGTTTGTTACAGAGAACAAGAAGGGGACCTTCAACCAGAAATCCCGTCTTCCCACTGGCTCTCCCTTTCCCCTCTTCTTCACCCTTCCCCACTGCTTCCATCACCATCCTCCCCACTGTTTTTCAAATGTATAAACTTCTCTGTCTCCCTGAATTTCATCATCCCCCTTCATCAGCCTTAGCCAGAATACGCCTCACCTTATCTACTTGCAATGTCTTGCTTTCGAACTGCTAGGTTGGCAGGAGCTGGAACTAGAGATGGGAGCTCACTCCATCATGCGGCACACTCAGGTCTTGAACTGCTGAACTACTGACCTTCCACAGCCTGCAGTTCAGCGTCTTAACCACTTGAGCCACCGCTGGTACAGACAGACTAACAGGGTGACCCATCTTGATCTAATTGGCTCCTGTATTACAATTTCATATAATATAATTTATATATGAATGCGCACATGTATCCATATTAAAAATCTGAAAAGCTCCTCCTGAAAACCTCTAGAATGTATGGAGCTGAGTTAGGTTATGGTCACACGCGCGAGATAATGCAGGGGGGAGGATAACCTTGCATTTGACCTGCATTTGGGCGATCACACAGGCCCTGGAAGCTCGATCACACAGGGGAAAGTCCATCCCTGGCCCGTAGCAAACCGTTTGCTACTGGACTTTCCCTAGTGCCTTTTTACTCCGCTTCTGTGGTGGAGCAAAACGGGCCACCGATGACTCTGGGATGCTGGGCAGATGTTGCGTCTGATCGCGCCCTTAAAATCTGCCCGGCATTCACACCTATGGCGTGGCTAATTCTGCGTGTGAGTGACCTTAGTGTGAGCTAGCTCACAGTTTTTTAGCCTCCAGCTCAGACATTTTTGTCTTAGCTCAGGAAGGATGGCTCCAGAGCGGCTCACAACTTTAATGCCAGTAGCTTGCAAAGTAAGAATTTTTGCTTAGAGGGAGTATTGGTGTGGAGTCATTTTTTTTTTCACACTCGTGATGCAGGCAGCCCATGTTCACCAACCCATTCGCAAATGGGGGACTCAGATCAAATCTTTTAAAAAGAAGATTCACTTTAAGATCACTTCATAGCCATCGGACAACGCTGCCACGGTGGGGTTTGAAGAAAGAACAGTAAAGGGCTACTACCGACATTAGAACAGACCGCCTTACAACAGGGCTACCATGAAGTCAGCCTCTCACAACCATTTTACTAATGGGGCTCAGGCCAAGTAATCGGGCGGGCGGGGGGAGACATAAGGACGGACAGACCCGAGGAATCAAAGATTTTGTGGAAGGGGAAGATCTCAAAGCACTCCCCCAACACAACGCCAGCAAGAGGCTCGCAATTTGCTCTCCTGCCACCATCTTGTAAAGGGGGGGGGGGGGCCAACCCCCCAACCTTCA
>NW_015170340.1:220877-238749 GCF_001447785.1 Gekko japonicus | reverse complement strand
GCGTCCCCCCCCCCCCCTTTCCCGGGTCTAGTAAACAGCCTGAGCCTTTGCTCCCGAGTCAGCTGAATAGGTGTTTTATTCTTTGGAGCAGAATTGGGATGAACTCTGCTGCTCCGGAGGAGGGGCTTCTCTCTCTCTCTCTCTCCCCACTCCCCCCTAAACAAAGGGTGGGAGGGTTGTTGCGCTGCTGCTGTTGCCAGCCCCCGGGTGGGACCTGGAGATTTCCCGACATTACAGCTGGTCTCCAGGCCGCAGAGATCAGTTCCCCTGGAAAAAGTGGCTGCTTTGGGGGGAGGATTCTATGAAATTATACCCTGCCCCACCTCAAGCTCCAACCCCCAAATCTCCAGGAGTGTCCCAAACTGGAGTTGGCACCAGTGTTCCCTCTAAGCTGAGTTAGTGTGAGCTAGCTCATAGTTTTTTTAGCCTCCGGCTCACCCATTTTTGTCTTAGCTCAGGAAGAAGGGCTCCGGAGCAAACTGATTGATGCAGTAGCCAAATCGCTTGCTCACAATTTTGAATGCCGGTAGCTCGCAAAGTTGAATTTTTGCTCACAAGACTCCACAGCTTAGAGGGAATATTGGTTGGCACCATAGGTGCTGCAGACACAGCCGCCCACCTGAAGGCTCTGTGGGAGGTTTAGTTGTAAAGAGCAACCAAACATCAGCCCAGAACGCTGGTGGCAGAATTTGGCAGGGAGCAGGAGAGGGTGTGTGTGGAGGGGGCGAAATTAGACAGCATGGTGTAGTGGTTAGAGTGCGCGACAAGCATCTGTCTAGAATAGCCAGGTTCCTCTGCCACAGGTACTTGCTAGGTGACTGTGGGCCAGTCACACACACTCATCCCTCCCTACCCTACTGGGCTGTTGTGAGGATAAAATGGAGGGCAGAACAAGGCAACCTGTTTTCGGTCCACATTGGGATGGGAGAAAAGCAGCATAAACAGAGAGGATCAAATGTATCCTTTCTTCTAGAATCATAGAGTTGGAAGGGACCTCCAGGGTCATCTAAGTCCAACCCCTGCACAGTGAGGGAAATTCACAAATACCCCCCAATCCCCAGTGACCGCTGTTCCACGCCCAGAAGATGACCAAAAACCTCCAGGATCCCTGGCCAAACTGGCCTGGAGGGGGGAAAAATTCCTGACCCCCCAATGTGGCAATCAGCATTTCCCCTGGGGCATGTAAGAATGGGCCATGAGAATTAAGCTCTGAGGCAACTCTTCCTGCCCCCCCTCTCATGATCTGCCTAAGAGGAGGGGGTTACGAATTGTACTGAGCGATCACAGCCGGTGTGGTATAAAGGGTGAGTGCCTGATTAAGAACAAGAAGATCCAGGTTCAGATCCCCAACCTGCGATGCAAGGTTGGCTGGATGACTGCTAGGCCAGTTGCACACTCTCAGCCAGACCTGCATCACAGGGTTGTTGTGAGGACAGAATGGAAGATAGGTGAATGAGGTAAACAAACTGCAAACAAAACTGGATTTATATAACATATCCCACCTTTCTCCCCAATGGGGACCAAAGTTTGTCAAAAAAGGATGATCACTGTTCTTTCATCAGGTATTGCTGCAACTCTTTTGGCAGGAAGCAGAACTGCTTATTCGGTGTCCACTCCAAGCCACTGCTAAGATATTGTGAACGCAGTGAGCTACGGGGTTGGACAGGCAGAGCACCTTTTGAAAACGTCTCGGACGTATAATACTTGGGTGAAGTTATGTTGTCACACTGCCACGCAGTCCGTTTTCACCACCGTCTTGGAAACAGGGTCCCAGTCTTATTTTAAAAATTCCTTTCGACATCATTCCATACGTATTCATCACACCACACCAACACCAGGATTTGCAGAAAGAGGGGGAAAGTGCCACTGAGCATGAGATTTCTGTAATGAATGTCAATAAAAGTAGGTTTGCAGCTCACAGATAAACACCAGAACAGCATATTCAAATTTGCTACAGCACAGACATTTTGATGAAATAATTCAGAGCAGAGGTATCAGTTATCAGAGACTGTTAAATAGACAAAATATTGCAAGAGTGCTAGTGTTTTATGCACGTTTTATTTAAAGTTTAAAAATTTTTAATTGTGTTTGTCTGTGTCCTTTATAAAGTTTATATCTCTGCTATCTGGCATTACATTTTATGACACACATGGCCCAACCCAACAAAGTCTCATTTATGTCAGATCCGACCCTCATAACAAATGAGTTCAACACCCCCGGTTTAAAAGCAGTGTGGGGAGCACAAGCTTTTCAGTTCCAACTAGAGAAGAGACAGCTTTAAGAGGAGATTCTTGACATCAAGTTTTTGCTGCCCGGTTTAATAATAATCAACCCTGCTGCCTGCAAATCTCCCCCAACCCGATTTAGTGCGGAGGAAAATATTGTTCCTAGTGTTGCATGGCTGTGGAGTACTAGCAGATAAAAGGTCAATACCTTGACTAAAAGGACACTGGGTCTCACACATCAGGTCTATCTATCTATGGTGGGGGAAGGTTGCAAACAGCCCACACAAAATCTAGAACAAGAAACCATGTAATATCTTTTTATTATGGCCAACCAAAATGACACAAAAGACCATGGAAGCTTTTCAGTTTGTCAGAACCCTTCATCAGGCTGTTACTTTTTTTAATTTAAAGAGATGAAGAATAGATTCTTATGCCAGATCTGGTGGAATCAGATACTGGCAGGGACACAGATTAGCTCAGCTACTGAAGGTGTTACATTCTAGCACTTGCATATTGGGCAGAAGAAGAAAATAACAATAAGACCAGCCAAATCCAAAAGTCACTCAAAAGCACTTCTCTAGAATGCTAGTCTTCTCTGGATGCTATTTTCTGTGTTAAATGTTTATAAACACTTAATTTATTAATTAACATGACATACTAGACTTGCCTCAGTCATCGGTAACAGCTTTCTATGATTGGTCAACTAATATTCTACCAGCTGTCAATAAATTCAGAATCTATTTTCCGCTGTTATTTGACACGGCTGCTGACACAATCCCAGTTAAAGTTAATCCACAAAGGAAATCAACAACTGTTAAATTACATAACATATCTCTGCCCTGTCAGTATTAGCTCTGTCCTGTTTCAGGTTTCTCCCACAGTCAATTACTTTCTTTGCCTGATGTATTATCAGGCACAAGCCTAACAATCAGAACATCTATGGCCCCTGCCACACGGGGGGAAATTGATGCGGCACCAAAAGAGACATGCGGCGGTGGGATCAGACTGATCCCGTGAGCCGCCGCGCAGTTGCTCCCCGGCACGATCAGATGCCGGGGGGAAGGACACGGAAGGGAGCGCGAGGCAGCCGGCTGCGCATGCGCAGTTCGGCTGGAAGCCTCGAATGCTCCTGAAGACGGGCGCTCCTGCGATCTGACGGCCACGCTTGCTGCGGCGTTTCAGGTAAGTCCTTCTCTTTACTAGGTTCTTTTTTGCTCCGCGTTACTGGGCTGAAGGGACGGATCGGGGATGGGCGTGCGCTGCTTCCCAGATGTTGCGGTTTGACTGCACCCGTTTGCTGCGCCCCCGATCCGCCCCTCTTCCGGGCCTAAACCTCCCGTGTGACCAGGGCCTATATGGCTTTTCTGATGTAGGAAGGTCAGACAGAATGGCAGGTGACTGTATTGTAATGTAATAATAATTTATGATGCAAATAAAAAAGTTTTAAAAAAGACAGAATGGCAGGTGTGACAGTTTGGTAACTAGATTCAGATTTATTTGTTTCAGGGAGAAATTGGGAAAAGAGGAATTAAGGGGACTTCTTTCAAGAACTGTAATTGGCATGGTTCCTCTCCTGTGTGAACCCTTTGGTGGGAAGTAAGGCTTTTGCTGTTTCTGAAGCTCTTTCCACACTCCAGGCATTTGTTTGTTTTCTCCCTTTTATGAATTTTTTGATGTGAAGTTAGCCTGCTGCTCCGACTGAAGCTCTTTCCACACTCCAAGCATTTATATGGTTTTCCCCCGGTGTGAATCCTCTTGTGAAAAGTAAGAGCTGCACTCCAACAGAAGCTCTTTCCACATTCCAAGCACTTATATGGTTTCTCACCTGTGTGAATCCTTTGATGTGAACTTAGATTGTCATTCCTACTGAAGCTCTTTCCACATTCTAGGCATTTATATGGTTTCTCCCCAGTGTGAATCCTCTGGTGAGAGGTAAGTTCTGCACCCCAGCTGAAGTTCTTTCCACATTCCAAGCATTTATAGGGTTTCTTGCCTGTGTGAATCCTCTGGTGAAAAGTAAGTTCTGCAGTCCTTCTGAAGTTCTTTCCACATTCCAGACATTTATATGGTTTCTCCCCAGTGTGAATCATTTGATGTGAAGTGAGGTTGGCACTCCTTATGAAACTCTTTCCACACTCTAAGCATTTATATGGTTTCTCCCCTGTGTGAATTCTTTGATGTGAACTTAAATTATCCCTCCATCTGAAACTCTTTCCACACTGCAGGCATTTATATGGTTCCTCTCCTGTGTGAATCCTCTGATGGGAAGCAAGGTTTGAACTCTGACTGAAGTTTTTGCCACAATGAAAACATGTATATGGTTTCTCCCCGGTGTGAATAATTTGATGTGCAGTCAGTTTTGAACTATGACGGAAGCTTTTTCCACACTGCAAGCATTTATATGGTTTCTCCCCACTGTGAATCATTTGATGTGAATTAAGGTTTCCACTTTCACTGAAGCTCTTCCCGCACTGCAAGCATGTATATGGTCTCTCTCCTGTGTGAATGCGTTTGTGAGAAGTAAGTCTTCTGCTCTGACTGAAGCTCTTCCCACACTCCAGGCATTTGTATGACTTCTCCCCTGTATGAATCCTTTGATGTGCAGTCAGGTGGTCACTCCGGTTGAAGCCCTTTCCACATTCCATACATTTATGTCGTTTCTCCCATGTTTGAGTTCTCTCTTGTGTCTTAATGTTAGATTTGCTGCCAACCCTTTTCTCACTCAGAGTGTAACAATTTCCTTGATCTCCTTCCTCTATTTTGCCTTTAAACAGAATTTGATGGAAGTCACCTTCCAACAAGTAAAACAATTTCTCCTTCTGCTTCTGGTTTGCTTCTCTGTTCCATCTCTGATGCTTCTTTGAGATCTCTCGATTCCCAGGTTCTTTCTTCACCTCCAGATCCTTGTCTTCCTCTGCAGCCATTAGACATGATTCTCTGTTTTCTCCTGCTAAAACAGAGAAACTGAACGAGAGATGCAGGAAACAGACACACCGAAGCAGAGGCAAACATTAACAGGCCCCGCTGCCACTTGGTAAGCCTATTGGCAGGTGATTCCCACCATGAAACAGCCACCATCGGAGAAGTGGTAAGCTGTGAGCCTCTTCAGTGGCAGGCCTCAATCCAGGGGATAGAAGTAAATGTGGCTTTTTTAATTGATGGCAACTGCAGATGCGGTTCTCTGTGAGCCATGGAGTGAGTACCACCGGCCTCGAGAAACTCTGGCAACCTCTAACTCAAACATTTTTAAAGGGGAGGGGAGTAGAGCTGTGGAGGGGAGGCCTGCGGCCTATAGTTACTTCTCAGGCGTCCAAAGAAGAGCAGACAGTTGTATCAACACTGTGCTCATTTTCTGCTGCGATAGCAAGAGAATGAATGCCTACATTAGGGTTTTGCTTACTTTAATATGCAGAAGCATTTCTGTGAAGGAAAAGCTTCAAAGCAGAAGCTGCCCTCCTTTCCATGCCACCAAAGCTATCTTCCATGATTGTGGAGCCCCCCATCCCCATCGTAACTCAGTAAACAGGAAGGCAAACATGCTGTTCTGCTAATGCCAAAACGTTAATGATTAAATAGGTCATCCTTAAGGCCAATACTCAACCAATAGTCTCTCTGATCTTAAGGAGAGGAAGCTTTATCGTTTGTGGTGAAGCATGTGGGAAAGATCTGAATGGGATTACATTAGTCAGGTTTTAATCTCCTGTCAGGATAAGCACTCTGCATCGGAGGGGGGAAGCGTACAGTGCTTTTTCTGAATTATTCATAAAATATTATCTCAGTCTTTGTCCAAGGAGTTTGGGGAGGCACAAATCACTCTCCCCTCCCCAATTTTATCCTCAGAACAATCTTAAGAGGTAGGCAAGGTAGAGGAGGAAGCCTGGCCCAAACAGAGTTTCAGGCCTGAGCCAGGACTTGAACCTGGGTCCTCTCAATCTCAGTTTGGCACGCTAAGCACTACGCCATACAGGCATGCCTCACTGTCTAATAGGGTCTCATCCTGACATCTCCCCACAGCATGGACTATGGTTCTTTCAACTTGACAATCTCTCTCACGGAATGAGGGAATCATTCCAGGTTATGCCTTGTCTCTTTCTGGGGTATCACCCTAATGAAAACTCACTCTCAGTCAGCTCTGTCTGAAACGAAGTGCTCTCTTGAGTTCCTCCCAAGAAATACCCTAGTTTGTCTTCTGAAGCAAGGCCTTCTAGTGAAAAACTCTCTTCCCTCATCTCTCTCATGATTCTGTCTTCTTGGGGAGAAAGAAAGCAGGACTCCTTTTTCCAGCAAGAAAGAACATCTAAGGAAGCAGGAAATACTTCAGTCTTGAGTTAAAATAAATCCATAATCCCAGCCAACACTGAAGGGAACATGGATTTATGTCAGACTTTACTTCCAGACGTGAGGGGATGAGATGAAGCCACAGAGACAGCTACTAGGAAACCCCAGAGGCAAAATGATCCATATATCCTGGGTGGAATAACAGCAGAGCCACAATTCCAAGACACTGAAGGGTCCATCCACACATCTAAGGAAATACCTGTCGAGCTCTTCTTGTCTTCAGAATCCTGGACAAACATCTCATCCACTTCCTCCAGCCAGGAGATGAGGTCAGGTTTGCCGGTCCAAAATCCTTTTGGGAGGAAAAGGAACACAAACTGACTAAGCACATCTTTGAGACTGTGTCTGCACTGCAGATAGTGTAGTTTTGCAATCGTCCACTCTCCAGGGCATGGTAAAATACTCTGCAGGCCCTTGTTTATACCATGGGGAATGAGGGATTTACTCAGCTGTCTCCAGTCTAAAGCCGCCAGACCACAATGGGGAGTGGGGCTTTTCATCCCACTCGTTCCCTTTCACAAATAGGGCTGACTCTCTGTTGCAGGGCACTAATAGAATTGCACTCTGATGGACTACAGTCAGACCCTCTGTAAAAGAATCAGACACAGCCAACACGGAAGTAGCAGAAAGATTCAAAAAGGCAGGGTCTGCCCACCTCTCTATAATACCAAAGAAGGAAACAGTTCCCATGGCTGCAAAAACACCAATTTCAAAAAACGAATGAATGGCCCTGACCTGGATAGCCCAGTCAAGCCTGATCTCATCAGATCTCAGAAGCTAAGCAGGCTAGCATTTGGATGGGAGACCTGCAAGGAATACCAGGGTTGTGATGCAGAGGCAGGCAATGGCAAGCCACCTCTGATGGTCCCGTGCCTTCAGACCCCACTAAGGGTCACCAGAGAGCTTGACTTGATGGCCAAAAAAATAATAATGAATGAATACAGCAAGTAGAAACATACAGAACAGAAGAGAGAAGAAGAGATTGGATTTATACCCCGCCCTTCACTACTTCACTAGGAGCTGCGGTGGCTCAAGTGGTTAAGACGCTGAACTGCAGGCTGTGGAAGGTCGGTAGTTCAGCAGTTCGAGACCCGAGTTGCCTCATGACAGAGTGAGCTCCCGTCTCTAGTTCCAGCTCCTGCCAACCTAGCAGTTCGAAAGCAAGAAATTGCAAGTAGATAAATAGGGACCACTTCGGTGGGAAGGTAACAGCGTTCCGTGCGCCTTGGTGTTTAGTCATGACCACGGAAACGTCTTCGGACAGCGCTGGCTCTTCGGCTTTGAAACGGAGATGAGCACCGCAACCCTAGAGTCAGATTCGACTGGCTTTCGAGCAAGGGAACCTTTATCTTTACCTTCGCTACCCGAAGGAGTCTCAGAGTGGCTTACAATCTCCTTCCCTTCCCCTCCCCACAACAGACACCCAGTGAGGTAGGTGGGGCTGAGAGAGCTCGAGAACTGCTCATGAGAGAACAGCTCTGAAAGAACTTGTAACTGACCCAAGGTCACACCAGCAGCTGCATGTGGAGGAGTGGGGAATCAAACCCGGTTCTCCCAGATTAGAGTCCATGCTCCTAACCGGCTACAGTTGAATAGCATAAGACTATAAGCATCCAGGGGCAGACTGGAAGGAGGAAAATGTCCCTGGATGAGGGGCATAATGGCCATTCCACCCCGCAAGCGTCTGTGCATAGTAAAAATCAAATAAGTATTCCTCTTCCTCTAGGTCTAAAATTCACCTCTGTTATGTTAAACCAAAATGCAGAAACATCTTAATGGCTCCAGGTTTGTTTTCCAGGCTCTGGTCCTCTTTGCTTTACCTTCTCCCACTGGCTATTCACCTCACTTCAGACCACATGTCTGCATCTCCTTCAGAGTTCCAGCATGTCTCTATCTGCCTCAGGCATCTCCACTTTCCTAAAGAGTGTCTGCCCTTCTTTAGGAACGGCTGCCCCTCTTTCCTGAAGAATGGTTGCTTCTCCTCCAGGAGAACCCCTTCTTCCCGCAAATCCCAAACCATTCCCGACGTAAATTCACCAGAAAGGTGAATTCGCTTTGTTCTTGGATCGCCTTCATGATCACACGAATGATTTAATGATTTCACTAATGACTTCACCCTGCAGCTCAGAATTCAGAAGAAACTGAGAAGTGGGGAGGCCAGGAGCGGGACTGGCTCTTTCCTTTTGACATTACTATCTGTAAGGGCAAGTTTGCGCTTAACCTCTGACAATTCACACTGTGTAGGCACAACATATGAAAAGCAAAGTAGCAAACTGCTTATGAGTTATTTTTTGCCAGTGGTGTTCTTTTTGTTTCTTACATATATACCTAGGGCAAGACATCATTTCATCACGCAGGGAACTACAAGAAACTGAAGCCTGGGGCAAAGAGAGAGAAAAATAATTCTCTCAGGATGCTGTCTCAGGACCAGCCACAGCCCAGCCAATTATCCGCTTACCTAGAGAGGCTACGTTGCCGTATGTCTCCAGCATGACTTCCCTGTAAAGAGCTCTTTGGCCAGGATCCAGCAGAGCCCACTCCTCCTCAGTGAAATACACGGCCAGCTCCTCGAAGGACAGAGGGCCCTAGAAAAAGCAGGACCTTTTATATGCTCACGTTCGATGCAGCGCTTCATGTGAGAAAAAGTAGTGGAGTTTTCAGCCTACCTTGCTCTGCCACCTTGGACCAGGTGAAGGCAGGCTCCTGTGGCAAAGGAAGGGGGACCCCATCCATTCATGGCTCATCTTCCTGATCTGAGCCTTATGCAGGATGGCTGTTTCCACTCCTTTGCAACGAGATGGCGATCTTGATCTGGTCAGTGATGTCTCTGGGCTGCAGGTGAGCGAGACAAAAGCGGTGGGGAGATTCTTTCCTTACATTCACAGTTCCTATTGCTACCCACCCGCCCGCTGATCTGAATATTTTCCCACCCTGAATGCATCCCCGAGTGATTAGATACTGCAGGGCAGCTCTTTACACATCCAGATAGGCCCACATAAATGTCCGCTGCTCTGATCAAACATACCAACTTGACATGCAAAAATAATCTCTGTTGAATTTTAAAAAGTTCCTTTGGGGCTATACCAGCTCAGTAATGATTTAAAAAATCACCTATTTAAAATGTATGACTGGTTGCCCATCTGACGATTAACGTTGTCCTTAAGAATTGTATTGCATTCTAAAACTGATTGGAGACACAGAGAACACAACGAGTGCAATTGTATACAAATGTCCATGAAGAAGAAGGAGATATTCGAAACAAAGTTCATACCTGGGATCTTCGTATTACATTTACTTTGTCTTGTGTACATTCACTTTCAGTTTTGTATTCTTCAGAATTTATTGTATTTACTACATTTTGAAAATTTGGTACTACCTGTACTTATTGATTATTGTGCCATTGTTCTCATAGCATATTATTTATATTATTTAAATTGCTTTATAGCACTGTAGGCTTCTTGCCTCATTTAGCATCTTATTCCACAGCTTTTCCTTAAATCTACACATTTTGCTGGGAAGTCTCCTTTTTTATTCCTAGGACTTGGGCAGAGGGAAGATCCTTCCAAGAATTCCTACAAGACAGCCTTCATCAGGATTAAAACTGAGATGCACGCCTGCAAATCTGCATGAGACTGTCTCTGTGAATGAACAAATAAAGAAGGCAGCTATGTGGATAAAAATGAAGAGGAGTCTTTACTAGAGAACCGTAACATTCCAGCTGCTTGAAGGATGGACAGGATAAAGATCCCAAAGTAATATTAAGGAGTCAGATTACTATAAAATATCAGGTAATAATTATGGAGCTGCTGACTGCTGTAAAGACGATAACTGGTAAAAAGTGGTGGAATACAAAAAAGCTTGACTACGTAATGGATTAAGAAGATGTGGCAAATGGCTAAATTGTCCATTGAGTGAATGATTTATTTTTTAATATATATTTTTTATTTCAATTATGTAAGACAAACAAAAAACAAACATACATAAATGCACATAAAAGGGAGATTCTATTTGTATCATTTTACCCTTTGTCTTTGGTATCTTATTATAGTCTAGAAATTTTTGTCACTTTTTTCCACCATACAATTATATTTTATCAGTAATTACATTGATAATTCTTAGTTCTTTTTGTTTCAGTTAAAGTTAGAGGCCCTGGAATTTTAATTGCTATTTTCTTTTATCCAGTTGTAAAATCTTGACCATGTGTTGTCAAAGTCTTCTGTAGTCAATTTGTCCATCTCAGCAGTTTCCAGTATTTTGGCTATAACTTCTTCTTTAGTACTTCTATTTTTCTCCAGTATTTTGCATATAACATCCATGCTGCTGTTAGAATATGTAAAGTAAAAAACTTGCCTCTTATAATTTTCTGGCATTTATATCCATCTATGTAATGGATTAAGATATGGCAAATTGCTAAATTGTCCACTGAGTGAATGTTTTCATTAGAGGGATGATAGACAAGGTTTTTGCTAATGCTAAGGAAATCTTTAGAGATTACTGGAGATCAGAACTCTACTTACAGATTGATCGATCTGCTCTTCGTCACTGTAGTTTAATAACACAGAAGATGGAATGTATACTCGAGTACACGTAACAATATGTCTTTGTCGTTTCCCCCTATATTTTTGTAAAAGCTGTGATGTGTGGTTGGGGGGGAACATTTGCTTTTTGCTGGTTAAAAAGAAGAAATTAAACAAACATAAGAGACAGAGAGTCAGACGAGCCAAGGACTCATCCTGGGACTTTGTAGACAATTTTTTTTTTACATTCACTCCCCTTTCCTGATTTTCAGCAACTGCAGCAGCAGCCACCAAATGTCCCTTCTCCTTTACTGTACAGAGGCCAACTCCATCCTCATGTTCTGCCCACAGAACTAAGAGTGTCAACCTTGGCCACTAGCTTCAGGATGATGATGGGACCTGCAGTGCCACACACGAAGGAAACTGGACCCTGCTGGCCCAGATGAGTGCCAGAACATTCTCTTCTCTCCCCCCCCCCCATTTGCAACAGAGGTGATTCCCTTCACTTTTGGCACTGCAACTGTCACAATCAGCCCTGGGGGGTTCCATCGTCCTGAGTGCTGTAATAATTTGTAATTCAGCCTATCACCCCTTCCAGTCTGTTCCTGAAATTCCTTTGCGATAAAACAGCTACTTTGAGGTGGTCCCCCATTGGGTGCCCTGGGAAGTTGAAATGTTCTCCTTCAGGTTTCTCAGTTTTGTGATTCTTGATGTCAGATATGTGTTCATTTATCCTTTGGCTTAGGGCTCAGATCAAGTTTTGTCCTTTAAATTAAAAAAAAACAACAACCCATAACAGCATGGATAGGTAAAAATTTGGGGGGAGGGCGGGCTCAAAGCGAGTCCACCACCACAATCCCAGTAGCATTTAGGCAACCTGCGCTCTTTCCCCCGCTTTGCCAGTGGGTGGGCGCTAAGGCTCGCAGGCTTTTGAGATGGGGGAAGCGGGTCCGTGGCGGGCGGGGGGAGGCTAGCCAGGTAACTTGAAGCCACTCTCTCCAGGGATGACAAATCTGACATGCTACTGGGATTCCAGGCCCTGGCGAACCAGGCTGCAATCCTGCAGGCATTTGCCCGGGAATAAGCGTCACTCAACGGAAACCAGGCGGGTGGAAGAGTTGCTTCGCAAGAACCAGACGTCAGCAAGTGGAGGAGGAGGAGGGGGGGGGGGAAGCCCCATTGAGGGATTATTTCCCCTCCCGCTCGCTGCCCTCCTCTGCGGATCCGGCGAGGCTGCTTGAACTAACTCACCTTTGTTCCTAAGCCGCCGCCGACGCCGGCTGTTGTAGTTATTGTCGTCGGAGTCTTTGCTGCAGCAGGCCCGGGCGGAGCTTCTGCCAGCCGTGCTGGTCTCTGCTGCTGCTCCGGAGGAGGCGGTTCCTTACCGACACTCCCCCGATCCGAAGCGGGGCCTCTCTGCCGCCGGCGCAGCCGACCACGAGAAGACGGACGGGGACTTGGGAGGGGGGGGGAGCTGTGCAGAAGGCTTCTTTGCAAGCAGGCGTCATCATGTCATCTAAAGGGGGTCCCGCAGTGGAGTATCCCGAGAATTGCCCTGGACGTAAGATTGCAATCATTGCGGTTCACATATATCTTAGGGACGCCTGTTTGTTTCCCACAGAGAAAATAACCGACTCTTTCACCTGCTGAAAAAGCTCTGTGCTAAATGCTCTCTCTAAATACCTGACTGCTGGTTTGCTTGAGGACACTCTACCTCTGACTTAGAAAGCCACACAGGTGCTTTTTGGACCTAACTTGGAAGATGGTCTAATTCAGCAACTGTGCATTTGGCACCAGACACATGACTTTCACCTTTTGAGGCCTGGCGAACATCTTTGTCATGCGTCTTTAGATCTTGCAGCTTAACCTTCCTCTTCCTGATCCAAAATTCACTTATTGGTTATCTTATTGCAATATGTATTTAAGTTTGTGTACCTCAATACTGTTTGACCTCTGAAGAAGGCCCCAATAGGAAACGCGTCAGGTCCAATGTTCCCTCTAAACTGTGGAGTCTTGTGAGCAGAAATTCTACTTTGTGAGCTACTGGCGCTAAAGTTGTGAGCGAGAGATTTGGCTGCTGTATAAATTAGTTTGCTCTGGAGCCATCCTTCCTGAGCTAGGACAAAAATTGTGTTTAGGCTATACTTTTTTACAAGGCTTTCATTGGGCCCTTATGTATGTTTTTAACTGTCTTTCTAATAAATACTCGTATTTTTGTATATTATAAGTTTTAACTAGGTTTTTAATATTGCCATCCAAGTATTAACCAGGGCTGACCCTGCTTAACTTCCCAGATCTGAGGAGATCAGGCTAGCCTGGGCCATCCAGACGAGGGCTCTCCACTTCTCCAGAAGACCAGAAAGACTAGCTTGGCCCCAACCAGTGCCCAAGAAACCAGGAGCCACGGGGAGATGGTTTCCCCCTCCCTCTCCACTCAACCACATCTTGCTCAGGGGCCAGTAGCATCAAAAATAGATAGTTGTTGCTAAATACAATGACTAGGCACGCTCAGCACAGTAGCTACTGAAGCCCTCTACCCTTCTGATGTTCACACGACCATTTTGTCAGGCGGGGAGAGACACCACAAGGTTTAAAGCCCCTGGCTGGCTGGCTCCGCTTCCTCCTCCCTCTTCCTTCCCTCTGAGCAACGGACTCCATAATAAAGCAGACTTGTAAACCACAACACTGAAACGAATTACAGCTATTAAAACGGAACAACTTTGTATCTCGCGTCATCACTTGAATAATTCTAAATTAAAGAGAAAGAAGCCGAGAGAACGTTATGTGGTATTTTGGCACGCATCCACACTCGATGCCTCGCCAGGGCTGCTTCCACACCAAGGATTTCCCATGTTTCAGCCACACAATGGGTGCATTGTTTTTTTTTTTGTTTCCAAGTGACATCATCCTCCAGTTGTGTACAGACCATCCTTTCCACCAAGAAATTCTTAATTTTAAACCTGTCAAAAAATTCCTGGGCAGGATGCTACCAGCTGGAGCAGGGGCTTGTGCCTGAAGAGGAAATGGCATAATCACAGGACTTGGATGAAGTGCTATTCGGGATGTCGGGAGGCAATACTCTGGTTTTGGGGCAAACTCTGTGGTAAAACTGGGCTCAAACCATAGAGTTTTGCTCAAAAACCAGAGCGTTGCCGCACAATGTCCCCAGCGTGATGATGTCACTTTTGCGTGACATTATCACACTGGGAGACGTCCCGTGGGCTTGTGGCTGTTGGGGGTGGGGCTTTCTCCCACCGGCCAGCTGGCCAGGGGAGGGCAGGAGCCCACGAAATCAAGGGATCCCCCAATCCCACCTGGGGACCAGCAACGCTACACGGCAGCCATTTTGTTGCTGCGCCTACCATGCAATGCCAGAATTCCGAATGCGCTCACAGACTCAAAAAGGCTGGGGAACCCTGGGCCAGTCAGTTACCCCTTCACATGTTGATGACTGCAAGGGACTATCCCTAGCACCAGTTAACATAACAAACAGAATTACCTGCCTTTTCAAAAGAGGGGAGGGGATCAAATACAAAGAGCTTTTAAAAGAAAAGCTTGTTAAAGATACTGCATCATTCCTATCCAGTGTTACTAGTGTTTGGAGAGAAAAAAGAAGAGAATCATTCAGAGCTCACCCTGCCATTTAGTGAGAGGGAAGGGACTGTCAGAGGTGGCTGCAAGTACATGAAAGCGTAATTAAAAAAAGGAAAAAAGGTATTACCTTATCTCTATGCCACACTGCATTACTCATACTCCTCAAAAGAAAATAAAAAATTAAAACAGTGTGAGCAGAGAATCCTGAATGTCATGCACATCATGTGCAAAAGTGAAACTCAAAATGGACAGAAATTATGATAGATCTGGTAATTATGCATAACATTGAAATATTGCACTATTCTACCAGATGTATTTATGTTTTGTTGATTAGTTAATTGTTGAAAAATAAAGAAATTATTTTTTAAAAGGATAGAAAATGGATTATCCTGGCCTGGAATGTGTGGTGCAAGGGAAACGGCTCAGGAGAGGAGGGGCTGGGGGTAAGCCAAAGCCCTCCCTCCTGCCTGCAGATTTTCGCCCCCCCCCCCCCCCAAGGAGGGGAAACTTTTACATGATTCATATCCTGTTTGGATATGAAGTGCAGTAGCTACGTTTGGGACACAGAATTTCTCTGTGCTATACTTACTTCCCAAGGCTGTTGTGAGGAGAAAACCTGAGTGGCAAGAGAGCATTTATCCCAATCACAGCTCTGACTGAACATTATCTCAATTAAAGCTCTGACTAAAGAACACATCGAGCTTCTGGTGGAAATGACTGCGTAAAATGAACAGATATTAAGCATTCTGAAATGGTGCAAAAGAAGAAGAAGCCATTTTCAAACACAAAACTTGCAACCTACACTAGTATTCTAAACACCATGGCATTTGCAAAAAAGTAAACCACTTGATTATGAACTTCAAAATGTGTACAGAAAAGCATAAAGAAAAAAACATACATATCTCACTCCTTACTGTTCATTAAAGTATCTGACTCCAATGACGTGCTCATTGTTGAATAAATACCACTTCCCTTGATGAATTTTCTATTTTAAATTTCTATAAACAGTTCACTTATTAACTAACACTACATATCAGACTTGCCTCAGCCAATCATCAGTAAGAGGTAAAATGTCCAATCTTCATGACTGGTCAACCAGTATTCTAGCAGCTGTTATTTGACATTGCTGTTGGCTTATCCACAAAGGAAATGAACTACGAAGGAACATAGCTAACAGTGTGGCTATGATAAAAAGAAATCTGAATAAAAATTAGTAGCTATTAAGCATTTTGAAACGGTGCAACTCAAGACGGCATTTTTGAAAACAAAACACAGGTCTTCTGCTATCAACATTTTGACTGGTGCTATACACTAGTCATCCAACATATAAGCAAAAGTAACCAAGTATTTTATTATAAACATGAAAATTTATACAGAAAAAAATCAATAAAAAGAAAAACATCCTTTTCTTACTTCTTGCTGTATGCTAAAGTATCTGGACCCAATAAAGTTACCATTGTTTAATAAAACACATTGGCTGGATTCCCCGCCCACTTTTCCCCCATGAATGGTTCATTTATTCATTAACATTACATACCAGACTTGCCTCTGCCAGTCTTCAGTACTATGGAGAGCTACCAAAAATTTTCTGTTATCTTAGATTTAGCGTTGTTCTTATGATTGTTTTTAAGTATTTCAATGCTGTTTTAATTCAATTATATTGTATTTACCTTTGATGTAAGCCTCCCTGAGCCCTGCTTGCAGGGAAGGGCAGCCGATAGATCGAACATAATAAATAAATAGATTCCATCACCCATCAAATAATTTTCTAGCAACTGTCAATAAATTCAAGTTCAATTTTCTGCAGTTTTTTGACACTCTTGTGAACATTATTCCAATTAAAGCTAATCCCCCAAAGAAATTAACGAACATATATAGCTAACATAGTGGTTTATGATGAAGAAAAGGCTGTGTTCACAAAAAACAGCATGAAACATTCTGCTTTGATGCCAATACAGGAATTATTCAAATATTTCCCTAAACCCTCAGTATCAGTTCTGCCCTGCTTCAAGTTTCCCCCACGGTTAGTTCTGTTCTTTCCAAGTGCTATTAGGCAGAAGCCTTTCTTACAGTCAAAGCATCTATATGGCTTTTCTGATGTAGCAAGGTCAGGCATAATGGCAGATGTTACTGCTCAACAACTGGAATAAAGTTAATTATTTCAAGGAGAAATTGGGTGAATTGGAATTAAGAAAATTTCTTTCAACAAGTCTAATTGGTATGGTTCCTCTTCTGTGTGAGTCCTTTGGTGGGAAGTTAGACTGTCCCTCCGACAGAAGCTCTTTCCACACTCCAAGCATTTATATGGTTTCTCCCCTATGTGAATCCACTGGTGAGAAGTAAGTTCTGCATTCCGACTGAAGCTCTTTCCACATTCCAGGCACTTATATGGTTTCTCCCCTATGTGAATCCACTGGTGAGAAGTAAGTTCTGCATTCCGACTGAAGCTCTTTCCACATTCCATACAATGGTATGGTTTCTCCCCAGTGTGAATCCTCTGGTGGTAAGTAAGTTCTGCATTTCGACATATGGTTTCTCTCCAGTGTGAATCCTTTGATGGGAAGTTAGCCTGTCACTCCGACTGAAGCTCTTTCCACATTCCAGGCACTTATATGGTTTCTCCCCTGTGTGAATCCTCTGGTGAGAAGTAAGGTGTCCACTTTGACTGAAGCTCTTTCCACATTCCAAGCATGTATATGGTTTCTCCCCTGTGTGAAGCCTCTGGTGACAAGTAAAATCTGCTCTCCAACTGAAACGCTTTCCACATTCCAAGCATTTGTATGGTTTTTCACCTGTGTGAATCCTCTGATGATACGTAAGGTTTGCACTCCTCCTGAAGTTCTTTCCACATTCCAAGCATGTATATGGTTTCTCTGGGGTATGAATCCTTTGATGTGAAGTAAGGTGGTCACTCCGATTGAAGCTCTTTCCACACTCCAGACATTTATATGGCTTCTCCCATGTTTCAGTTCTGTCTTGTCCGTTAAGGCTAGATTTGCAGCCAGACCTTTTCTCATACAGAGTGTGATGATTCCTTGGTTCCCCTTCCTCTATTTTGTCTTCAGACAGAATTTCACGGAGATCACTACCCAGAAAGGCAAGTGATTCCTTCCTCTGATTCCCGTTGGCTTCCCTGTTCCTCCTGTGCTGCCTGTTTGGGATCTCTTGATTACCAGCTTCTTCCACCACCTGCAGATC
>NW_015170340.1:190348-220836 GCF_001447785.1 Gekko japonicus | reverse complement strand
CTGCTGAAACAGAGAGAGAAATCCAGTGAGAGAGACAGAGTATACACCATATAGCAGAAGAGCCTTAGAGAATTATTCTTACTGATAGGCCTGGAGAAACCTCTGCAACCCCTAACTTTTAACCAGAGGGGAACAGGAGGGGGGCAAAGCATGGGCTGTGTGCATGGAGACGCTGCTGCCTGTAACCACTTTTCAGCTCTCAGAAGAAAATCAGCCAGCTGGCAAGACAGAAGTGCTAATCTTCTGAAGCAAAAAATGGGGGGGGGGGGAATGATGATCTACCTCAGGGAACCCCAACGTGGTACCTGCGGGTGCCATGGCACCCACTGATGCTGTTCTTGGTGCCCGTCACATTTTTAGAAAGTGTGTGGGGCCAGGTGGGGCTTTTGCCCAGCAAGACATCTGATCAGCCACTGAAGATTTGATTTGCCTGTGTAGATTTTTTTAAAATGTTGATTTGGCAGCAGCTGCCACCACAGCACGAAGATCTTCACTGTGAGACTGAAGGTAAGGCGCGGCAGCCATTTTGTGGCCGGCTCCCCTTCCTGCAGCAGCCATTTTGTGTCTGTGCCCATCACCGTGTGTCAGAAGTCCAAAGATGCCCACAGGCTCAAAAAGGTTGGGGACCCCTGGTCTACATTGAGGTTTCACTTATTTTACCAGACTCAAATGCTTTCTGTGTAAGGAAACTCTCCCAAGGAAAAGCTGTCCTTTCCATGCCAACCAACCTGTCTCCCGGAAAGGTCATAACTCTAGATCCTTCTTTTCCTATCTGTGGTAGCAGCTCATGGGGTCCTGTAGTGCCATGCTGGTGTTTGAAGGTATGTTGGGGGTCCGGACTACTGCTCTAGTGAGCGGGTAAGCAACATCTGCAGCTCTCCAACAAAACAGGCTAGCCTTAACTGCATGAACCAAAGCCTCCTGCGGTCTTAATGAGAAGATGCTTTGTTTCTCCTGGCGAACTGTGTAGGAAAGATTTACATGGGAGAACAATTACTAATTAATTTTTTGTATTTAATGCCCTACCAGGGTAAACACGCTGAATCAGAGGGGATAAAAAGTACAAACTGGTATTTCTGAAGAGCACTTGAACAAGAGGCATTTCAGATCACTATATATACTTTACTATTAAAAGATGTTATCTCACCCTTTTCCCAAGGAGTTCAGAGAGGCACACATTACTCTCCCATCCTCTGTTTTCCTCAGAACAATCTGGAGAGATAGGCTAGGCAGAGGAGAAAGGCTGCCCCCAAAGTCATCCAGTGAGTGTCAGGGCTGAAATGGGACTTGAACTCGGGCCTCCCCAATCTCAGTCTGGCATCCTAACCTCTACACCAGTGGTTCCCCACCTTTTCAGTATGGTGGCCCACAAGTCCAAATTTACTATTACAGTTCCACGGGGCCTCCAAGCTCTTCCACTGGGCCTTTAGTTGAGGCAGCGGGCATCCACTCTGACCTGGCCTCCCCTCCAGTGATCCCAGATCCTAGAAGCCAATTGGGACCACAGTACTATCTGTTGAGGCACGCTGTTGTTTTAGTGTGTTGAGATTTTACTGATTTTAATGGATTGTTGTAATATGTTTTTAATTGTAAATCTGCATTAACTGCAGACCTGTATGCTGGTACCCGCCCTGAGCGGGTGACCCATCCAAGGTGGGGTGTTTTTTTGGTGCCTAGGCAAACTAGGAACCTTGACACCTATCTAGTTCAAAATTCCATTTTGAACAGTGGCGAACTGGATTTTTTTGAGAAACAAACATCACACAAACAGTGCAGCTGCCCCCATGCAAGTGGCATTCACAGATGTTAGGTTACATTCCAGCTTTTGACCACCCTCTCCCTCCAATCTCCCTTAAAATTCTCACTTACTCTAGTGACCACCAGGACACATTTTACTCGATCAACGTGTCTATACAGTGAAGGGAAAAAATACCAACTAATGTATGACATGGAAGTGACTGTTTCCAGGGTCAGACCTTGGCTTCCAGAATCTAAAAGGGAGCAACGGAAAAGGGCAGAGGTGGCCACTAGGGAGGGCTGGCCTGCGACCCACTTTTGAGTCCTGACCCACAAGTTGAGAAACACTGTTCTACGTCACGCCGGGATGCTGCTCTGTCCAATAGGCCTGATCATGATATCGGTACTCAGGGGTCATTTCTTGCAGGAGCGCACAGGAGCGGAGCTCCGGAAGTAAGGAGCCCAGGAGGCAGGCACATGCAACAAGCCCCGCCCCCTGCTCCCATCAGCCCTCAGTCGGGCCATGAGGAGCAAGAAGCAAGAAGTTGCAGAGCCCCCCCTGGCCCGCCTTCCCAGGCCCTTCCTTCCTGCCTCCCTGCACAGATCTGCGCGTTCCCCCCACCCATCGCTAGCAATCCAAAACAGTCCAGTGGCACCTTTAAGACCAAGTTTTATTCAGGTACAAGCCCTCCCTCCTCTGCGAGGACAGATCTGCACGTTCCCCCCCACCCCCCCAATAGCTAGCAATCCAAAACAGTCCAGTGGAGCCTGAGTGGTGGGCGTTGCTTTCTGACACACTTCCGGTGATGTCAGGGGGTGTGGCATATGCAAATAAGTTATGCTAATAACTTATACTAATGAGCTCCTGCACCTCTTTTTCTACGAAATGACCCGTTGGTACTGAAGTTTCCCCACAGCCATTGTGGCTATTTCAATGTAAACTTTCTCTCAGAATGGCTGTCCCAGCTTATGCCTCGTGAGAAAAACAGATGATCACTCACTCTCAGCCAGCTCTGTCAGGAAACAAACGTCCTCTTGAGAATCAGCCAAGAAACAGTCCAGCATGTCTTCTGACGCAGGGCCTTCCTGTGAAAAACTCTCCACGCTCCTCTCGCCCCTGATTGTGCCTTCTTTGGATTCCGTTTTCCAGCAAGGAAGAATGTCTAAGGGAGGAGAAAACATTTAAACACGATTGAGCCTACAATCTCAAGACAACACTGAAGGGGAACATGGATTCAAGTCAGTCGTCTTCACCGTCAGAAATGAGGGAATGATACAAAGCCGCAAAGAGGGCTGCTGGGAAACCCCAGAACCACAATTCTCAGACACTGAAGGGTCCTTCCCTCCCCACGTCAGTGAAGTACCTGTTGAGCTCTTCACTTCCTCAGAGTCATGGGCAGGCATCTCACCCACTTCCTCCAGCCAGGAGATGAGGTCAGGTTTGCAGGTCCAGGATCCTTCATGGAAGAAAAGCAAGACATACAGATTAGTCACATCTTTGAGGCAATTTGGTTTAATCATCATTGACTCTCCAGGAAAGCTTTTGAATTGCAGGGGAAGCGTGACAAAGAGGAGATAGGGATTTCTACCAGAGAATTCTTGGGACACCCACAAAATGACTCAGGGCCGTCCACACACCAGCCAACTACCTGCTTACCCAAAGAGGCCACATTCCCATAGTTCTCCACCATGACGTCTCTGTAGAGAGCTCTTTGGCCAGCATCCAGCAGAGCCCACTCCTCCTCTGTGAAATACACGGCCACCTCCTCAAAGGACACAGAGCCCTGGAAGAAGAAAGAAGAAGAAGCAGCATTCGCTATTAACAAATCCAATTGGGGAATTTTATATGCTTGCACAGGATGCAACGCTTTATGTGGGAAAAGGAGGAAGCATTCACAACCTACCTTGCCTCTTGCACCAGCTGAAAGGCTCCCGTGACAAAGTAAGGGGGATTCAGAATGTCCGTTGCTCATCTCCCCGGCCCAAGGCTTATGCGGAATGGCTATTTCTACTCCTCTGCGGAGAGGCGGCGATCTGGATCCCGTCAAGGATGACTTTCTGCTACCTGTGAACAAGAAGAAAGCCGTGGGAAGATCTCGCTTGTGCATTCACAATTATTACTCTGAGTACTCTTCAGTTCTTTTTTAAAAATTTATTATTTAATTGAAGAACTATATTACTTACAACCAAAAAAAAAAGGTACATAACGTCCAAAAAAGGTACATAGATTACAGATGACATCATCTAATGTTTAAACTAAATTATATCAATTCAACTTATATGTCCCTGCGTTATATTTATATCTCTTTACATAAACAGTGTTCTTTTTTCATTCTTTCAAAATGATCATTAATTATGCATTGAAACATAATAGTTATTAGCTTCCTAAGTTCCAGCATCTTCTATCTTCTTGTTTTGATCTGATAATACAGTTGATTAACTTATAAAATATATACATTGGAGCTCAGAAAACCATTGGGTCTATGGAAGCTTGCAGTGTAAGCTAGGGGAGAATTCCCTACCCTACTCCCATGACCTACAATATGAGAGCACATACCTGACTGCTCCTCAGGCCTCCCAGCCCCCCAAACCTTATATATATCAAGCTAATAAATATATAGCTTGCTACTATGATAAAGCAAAGAAGCTGCAGTGGCTAAAGTGGTTAAGACGCTGAACTGCAGGCTGTGGAAGGTCAGTAGTTCAGCAGTTTGAGATCTGAGTGTGCCGCAAGACGGAGTGAGCTCCCGTCTCTAGTTCCAGCTCCTGCCAACCTAGCAGTTCGAAAGCAAGAAATTGCAACTAGATACATAGGTACCACTTTGGTGGGAAGGTAACAGCGTTCCGTGCGCCTTGGTGTTTAAGTCATGCCGGCCACATGACCACGGAAACGTCTTCGGACAGCGCTGGCTCTTCGGCTTTGAAACGGAGATGAGCACCGCAACCCTAGAGTCGGACTCGACTGGCTTTTGAGCATGGGAACCTTTACCTTTTACTATGATAAAACATTACAAATTATATTACATCAAGCTCTATTTCACCATCCTCTGTTTGTTCAGAGACATGAAGCTTGCAACTTTTAACTGGAGTCAACGGTGAACAAGTCTTCCTTTCTTCAGCTTGAATTTCAACTTGTTCTAATTGAGGCAAACCGAATGCAGATAACAAAGCTGATCCAGAAACAGAGTCATATGCAATATATTGAGTTTGCTGATATTCCACACACATTTTGCCTGACGGCGACTAACGGGATTTTATACCTGCTGCCTGGAGTTTAGAAATCATAGGTTTTAAGTCTCTTCGAATCCTAAGCATTTCTGGGGGCAGGTCTGGAAATACAAGTATTTTGCTTCCTTGACAATCCAAGCCGCTCTGCTGACGTGCTTCCATCAAGATTTTCCTCTTAGTCTGATAGTCTGCCAGCTCCACCACAATGTCTCTGCCAAAAAGGGCAGCCTGGGAAGAGTCTGTTGCTTTACCTACTCTGTAGGCTCGTAGTATCAGTGGTGTCACTCCCTCCTCCAATTTTAAAGAGGCAGCCAGCCAAGACGCCATGAAAATAGAAAGGTCAGCTGTTTCTTCAGCATTTAATGAGAAGCCACGAAATTTCAAATTTTCGTCCCTTCTGCAAAACTCCAGCATCATGATTTTTTCTCTAGACCAACTGTCTTGAGAGGTGGTTCGAAGCTTTTTTTTTTCAGGGAGGCGATTTTCTTTAATGCTGCTTCTGCTTTTTGAGCTGTTTGCTTATAGTGAGACTCGTTCCTCCATGTGCTGGGCTAGAGGTGATCTCATATCCATCATATTTTGCCTTAGCTCTTGACGCTGTCTCCCCAATGCTTCTAATAAGAAGCTTGGTGTAAGGAAAGAGCAGTATTTGTATCGCCATTGCCTGAAGACGCTGAAGAGGTGCTGGCAAGTTCAGCCGATACAAGAAATTCCTTTAGCAAAGGAGCTCCCCCGGCATTCTTTTGATTCTTTTTGCACTTAGAAGCTTTAGGCGGCATACTTTCAGTCAGGTTTGTTTGAAAATAGTCAATTAGAGTTGATTTAAGAGCAAGAGGTCTGGGAGCAGCCAGTAATGGCTTCTGGTCAGCACGCGACCGAAGCCACGCTCCCAGCACTGTTTAATTCTTCATGCATCCTTTTAGGAATATAATGCCCCAGGTCATCTCTTCATACAACCACCTTGCAAATACAGCTTCAAAAGATGCTAGTTCAAAAGCAGTCTTACCGCTCACCTGGCCATACATACCAGCAGGGCTATTTTTGGGCAGGAACGCACAGGAACGGAGTTCCGGCTGGCTCCCAAGTTGGCCACGCCCAGCAGGAACTCATTAGCATAATAGGCCACACCCCAACAGCAGAAACTCATTAGGATTGGCAACATTAGGGGTGTGTGGCCTAACATGCAAAGGAGTTCGTGCTACAAAAAAAGGCCCTGGGTTTTGACAACAAACAAGGTAAACAGAATAACAAGCAAAAGGTGGGTGTGGCTGGATAACCATACTTCTGGTAACATGGGGGTGTGGCCTAATATGCTAATGAGTTTCTGCTGCTGGGTGTGGCCTATTATGCTAATGAGTTCCTGCTGGGCTTTTTCTACAAAAAGAGCCCTGCATACCAGCCTGAAAGAATAAGTTTATCCAAGTTTTCTGCTGATGTCTTGGAATCAAGTTCTCTGCCCAGATCCTCCTTCCTTCAGCCTGCCTGCTGTCCCTTTCTCCATCCCCCCTCCCTTGATAGCTCCTTTTGTTTCTTCCTATAGGCCCAGGTGTATGGGGTAGGTAGGCAACCCCATGATGCTGACCTTGTTCTCATGACATCTCAGTCAGCATTTCTTTAAGAGCTGAAACGTGCACACAAGTGCATGGACTGCTACTTCTTTTGGAGCATTCACCCACCTTTTAGAAATTTTTCAGAATTCTCTGCAAAGATGGAATATTCCAGAAACACCCTTATTCTTAGAGGAAGAATAACCAGATCCAGGGTAATGTAGTGATTCGAGTGCCAAATTAGGATCAGGGAGACCCAGGTTCAAATCCTCAGTCTACCACAGAAAACTTGCTAAATGAGCGAGTCACATACGCTCAGCCTAGTTTACCTCACAGGATTGTTGTGAGGATAACATGGAGGTGAGGAGAACAATGTAATCTGCTTTGGGTCCAACTGGGGAGAAAGGTGAGGTACAAATGAAATAAATAAGTAAAATTAGTGAACTCTCTCTCTCTCTCTCCGTCTCTCACACACACTATTACGTTCCTCAGCCACTTTCTTCCAAGTGGAGAGAAAGGCAAAGGGCTCTTTATCCATGCCTTCCCAAGTGCGAACAGGAAAAAGAGGCCTTGGCAGGGCCCTACCTTCCTCAGGCTACCCTGGTAATCACTGCATGAGCTTCAGGCTGAGATGCACCTGAGAGGCTCAAAGAAGGGCTCTGGCGAGAGCCACTAATACTTGCATTGGGGAAGAGGTGGTTAACTTTTCAAGTTTACATCTGAGTTCCTTCCTCAAACGTTAGGCTACCCTGGTAATCACTGCATGAGCTTCAGGCTGAGATGCACCTGAGAGGCTCAAAGAAGGGCTCTGGCGAGAGCCAGTAATTTTTCAAGCTTACATCTGAGTTCCTTCCTCAAGCGGCTTCCGCATGCAGACAAACAACAGACAAACACATACCTCACAAAGGCAAATACCTGATGTCGGCCTCCTGTGCCTACCAGGGAGGTAGTGAAACGGCGCAGCCCACAGAAAAGGTCAGGAGCAGCGTTCCCTCTAAGCTGAGCTAGTGTGAGCTAGCTCACAGTTTTCTGGCCTCCGGCTCACATACTTTTGCCTTTGCTCAGGAAGGAGGGCTCCAGAGCAAACTAATTCATGCAGTAGCCAAATCGCTTGCTCACAACTTTAATGCCAGTAACTCACAAAGCAGAATTTTTGCTCACAAGACTCCACAGCTTAGAGGAAGCATTGGTCAGGAGTTCTGAATATTCAGGGGATTCCCAAATATTTGTGGATTAAAAAAAGAAACATGTCTACCAACAGTGATTGGATTTGACAGCGAAACAGAACCTCCAAGTTCAGAGACACTATATCAGCCAGCCTGTGATGTGTAGTTGTTAAAGTGTCAATCTAGGATCTGGTTGACCTAGGTTCAAATCCCCGCTCTGCCATGGAAACTTGCTCAGTCACCTTGGGACAATCATATTCCACAGAGTGGGAATCTGGACTGGGTCTCCCCATTCACAGTCCGACATTCTTACCACTAAACCACGTGGATTTCTATGAGAAGCAGGGCTGGCTCACTCACTAGGCAAACTAGGCGATCACCTAGAGCGGGCCGGCCCTTAGGGGCGCCAAGCTCCACCCGGCCCCATACTCTGGGAGTTTCTCGATTATTTGTGTTTTTCATTCTCCGACATTCTTACCACTAAACCACGTGGACATCTATGAGAAGGATGTGGGCAGTCATTGCTGGAGACTAGACAAACCCTTGGCTTGATTCAACTTCTGCAATGCCTGTTCTTGTCAAAATGGTGCCGGTCCCTGTGACCTCTCTCACCTGAGTGGGCCCCGTGGAATATTTTGCTTTCCTCTGATCCTGGGTGATACGGAAGGCATGGCTCCTCTTCTTCCTCCAGCTTCACGATCACATCAGGAAGCTCTGAAGTGGGGACAGATAAACGAGGCTGAGGTGAGAAAAGATATTCCAGCTGCAGGGGAACCAATTTCGGTGCAAGGCCCAAAGCTTTTCCTGATGACTCAGAGCCAGCCTGAGTGTCATGCCTCCCAAGTGACAAAGTCAAGCTCTGAGGGCAGTGGGCCAGAAAGGCCCAGAAGGGCACCTTCACATGGGAGTAGGCACTGCACTGTCTCGTACACCTTTGTAATCCCGCATTCTGCATCGGTTGCACTATGCTGGCCTGGGCAGTTAGTTGTTCACACACATGAAGCTGCCTTGTACTGAATCAGGCCTTTGGTCCATGTCAGTATTGTCTACTCAGACTTGCAGTGGCTCTCCAGTGTCTCAGGCAGAAGTCTTTCACATCACCTACTGCCTGGTCCTTTTAACTGGAGATGCCGGTGATTGAACCTGGGACCTTCTGCATGTGAAGCAGAGGCTGTACCATGGAGCCACAGGCCGTACCACTGAGCCACAGGCCATCCTCTGTCATTCAGTTTTGTGCACCTAGTCCAATTGCATTGTTCATTTAATACCCTATGCTACATGATTACAAGCCGAACAAATAAATAAATCTGAACGTTCTTTCCAAAGAGGGGCTTGAAGTCCACTTGCCAGGGAAGGAGGGCCAACAGGTTGATCTGGTGTTCGGTGTGCTTTCTGTCTGTTTGTCTCACTCTCTCTCTCACTCACACACACAGAGTTCAAAGAGGTAGGAAGGACAGAGAATATAAACAGTTGAGGAGAAAGATTACCGGCGATACAAAGGAAATCTTACTTTTTATGGTGACAATCTTTTAAAAATTACTTTAGGCAGATAATATTTAAAAAGTAATCACAAAAGGGAAAAAGCTGAAAGTCCTTCTTCACTGAGAATAAGCCCCACAAAATAACCCTGGCCTATTAGGGGAGAAACCTCTAAGTCCTGGGCACAGAGAGCTGGACACTTTTTATTTTTTTTACAAAGGAAGTGTAGCTGAGCTCTAGAAGTCTTTCCCCCCCAGATTTTTTTATGTTCTGTAATGTCAATACGAGTCAGTCGCATGCCAGTGCAAATAAGATAGCTGACCTTGGGCCCCTCACTTTTTAATCAGTCTTACCTCCCATCGTTTACAGAGATGGGAGATGACTAGGTTTAGTTCATTTTCTATTAAAAAAGAAGCTGCCAAAGGTTTAGTGGGCTGGGCCCGTTTGGGAGGGAGACTGATAGATGTAAAAAAAAAAGCCATAAAATTAAGTATCAGGTTCATCAAATGAAAAAGGTAAATGAGGATATTCTTGAGATGTAGCTCATGGCCACGGCCATGAACTTTGTGTCTCAAGATGCAGGTTCAATCCTCCATATTGCCAGTTTTAAAACATGGACCCTCATTTGGCCAGGCTGAGGATACATCTGCCTGGAACTTTGAGGAACAGCTGTCAGTCAGTCAGAGTACCTAGAAGTGGGCCAGTAGCCTGACTCGTGGCTCATTTCAGCTCTTCCCCTCGAAAGAGCTCCGTATGAAGTTAGTAAAAACTTCAAGCTTACCACTCGCACCCCAGTCCCGATGCACACAGTTTGTGGCGGCAGCCCCAAGGGTGGGGGGCACTTCAGCCCTGACCCAGATGCAGTAAGAAGGTACCTCCACTGCAAAGAGACCAGTCAATATCTGACCAGCCCCAAAATATAACACACTTGGCAATCCTTGCGACAGCGTGGCAAGATACACAGCAATTGTCATTATGTCCAAGAGCCAGGGCTTTTTTTGTAGAAAAAGTCCAGCAGGAACTCATTAGCATAATAGGCCACACCCAGAAGCAGAAACTCATTAGCATATTAGGCCACACCCCTGACTGCACTGCTCATTAGCCCATTAAGCTGCATTCCCATGTTACCAGAAGTGTGGTCATCCAGCCACACCCACCTGTTGCTTCTTATTCTGTTTACCTTGTTTGTGGTCAAAACCCAGGGCTTTTTTTGTAGCAGGAACTCCTTTGCATGTTAGGCCACACACCCCTAATGTGGCCAATCCTACACCCAACAGTTTCTGCTGTTGGGTGTGGCCTATTATGCTAATGAGTTCCTGCTGGGTGTGGCCAACTTGGGAGCCAGCCGGAACTCCGTTCCTGTATGTTCCTGCCCAAAAATAGCCCTGTCAACAGCTAAGCGATTAATCCGCTTTATGATCATGAAAGTTGTAAAAACAGGCTATTTACAAATATAAGGATCTCTGCACACTCAGGAGGCTCCCAGGATATTTATAGAAGGAGGGCTTTATGAATTGACCAAATGCAACAGAACGTTTCCCGTCACTAACACCCACAAACACCATCTTGCTTAAAACTAAAGAAGCTCCAAGAGGGATGGAAAGGCCATCTAATGAGCTGAGATTTGAATTCAAGACTTGCTGGGTTCACAGCTATGACACTTCTTAGCCATGACACTCCTCTAGCTCTGACTGAGGTGTGATTCGCACATGCAAGAGAACGAGGGGGGAAAGTGTCAAAGAGAAGGAATGGACGGCACCATATCAAACTACACATGGGAAATCATACGTTGGAACATTCCCTATGTTAAAAACTCCTTGCAGATACATAGATGTCACAGCAAGCAAAGAGACAGGATACATTTTTCACTGCTGAGTCAGTTTTCTAGAGGGTCTTCTCTCTTTTTTTAATGCAAAAGAGCATTCAGAACAGAACTCTACCCCCTCTGCGATTTGCTGTGGTACAGTCCACTGCATGCTCCCAACTTCACCAAACTGGGCCTAAATTTATCAGCCTGGATTTGAGAATGTTCAGGGTCAATGCAGAAGGGTTGACTGACCCTGTGGCTGACCTCGGGCGGAGGGGGAAAGGAAGAGAGAACTTTGGCAATAATCATGCAAGCATTACAGTTCACTGGATCATTCCCTCCTCAGGCAAGTACCTGCCACGGTCTCATTTTCCTCCGATCCCTGGTTATTTGTGAGCCAGGATACCTCTTCTTCTTCCTTCTTTATCACCACATGAGGAAAGTCTGATGAAGAGAAAGCAAAGAGGTTTGGAGAAATGAGACATTAGTAAGTAGGGTTGCCAGGGCGTTACTGGAGGGGGTGGGGAGTCCCCAGCATGATGACATCATTCAGAAGTTATGTTATCAGGTTGGGGAGCCGAGGCCCCTGACTCTCCCCAGCAGCGTCTTAAGGGTCTTTTTAAACCCTGCTGGGGAGAGGTGGGGGGAGGCCAGGTGGTTGCTCTTGGGGGTGCGGTTTCCCCCTCACCCGGCAGCTGCCGGGCGGGCGGGAAGGAGCCCCTCTAAACCAGGCAACCCCTGCCAAAGCAGCGGGGTCTGGCAAGCCTATTAGTAATCCTTCACTCTTTTGCCGGTGGAAGAAGATCCTCACTGGTTTGTCTGCAACATTCCCTGGAAAGGGTGTAGGAGATTGCCCCACTTCTTCAGCATCCAAACAACTCTTAGAAAAAAGAGCGATACAGGCCATCTCTCAACGAAATAACCATAAAATGGCTAATTATATAAACAAATTCACACTGGAATCCTATGCAGAATTCCACCAAAACACACAAGGACTGCGATTGTACACACGAAATAATCCACTTTCAATCCACTTTCAATGCACTTTACAACTGGATTTTTACTGCGTGAACTGGCAAAATCCACTTGTAAAGTGTATTGAAAGTGGATTATTTCGTGTGTGTGATTGCAGACAAGGAAACCAAAGGGGCTTAGGCTGGAGTAGCTCTGCACAGGATTCCACTGAGTGTCACAACCATCATCTGTAATATAATAATCCATATAAATATATGCAAAGAAATTCAGACAAATTCAAAAGGAACCTATCGGGGGGGGGGGAGTTCTCAGATCAAAATGTTCCAGCTCTTTTCAATCTTAAAGCATCAGATTAGTGCAATGAATATGGTCAACGCACGTTCTGTGAAGAAAGGGACAGCTTTGCGCAGTGGTTACCAGTGTAGGACAAGGACTTGGGGGACCCAATTCTGAATTCCCACACTGCTATGTTTGGTGACATCGGGACAGTCATTCTCAGCCTAACCTATTTCACAGGGCTGTTGTTGAAAGGGTAACATGGAGAAAGCAAACATTGGCCCCGGTCATATGGGCCGGAAAATGCAGAGGGGAAGCGTGGCTGTTTGCCCCGGAGCAAAATAACGCGCAACTGCGCAATCAGGCGTCCGGTTGAGGTCCCGTCAAGGTCCCGTGGTTAGGGGGGAGGTGCCGATCACACGATGCGGCAAAGAAGCGGGGCGGCGCGGCAAACGGGGTTGTGTTTTTTTAAAAAACCCTGAAATGTGTGCATGCTTCGTTGGGTGCTTGTGCGCATCCCATGGAGACTTGGGAAAAAAAAACCTTTTTGCGAGGGGACATGGGCGGGCGCCGGATGCCACCGGAAACGCGATCAGATGCCCGCCCTTGCCCCGCGGTTTCCAGAAACTAGTACCTCGGAGGTACTAGTTTTTTACCCCGCATCTTTGGCGGGAAGCCTCGGGTGAGCCACGGGAGCTCTACGCTTTCCAGATGTGGCGTTGTGATCGTGCCCAGAAAATCCGCCTATCTTCCATCTCTGTAGCATGGCTAATGTTCCGTGTGACCGGGGCCATTATTTTGTAAGATGCTTTGAATCCCGATTGGGAGAAAGGTGGTATATAAACTTCTAAATAAATGAACATAGTCATAAATTATAACTATGCAACACAGATGCTACAGTTCCCCACCTTCAGTACTGATTCAGGAAGAATCAATCCACAGCTTCTTCACTGAAGAAAATATACCTCCTCAAATTAACTTTTAAAATACCCAAACATTCAGGCCAGAGTGTCTGGAGCCTTCTAGCAGCACAATCCTACACAGAGCGACTGTATCCTAAGGTCTTTTGTATTACTAGTGTTCTGCTGAGCAAAAATAAAAGGGATGGGAATGTGTCAAGGAGAAGGATGTCTGGAGGGTGCAGAATTCACACCAGGTGACATGACATGGGGGGGGAGGCTGCCCCCACCACAACACTGAGCCTAACAGCATTAACCCTCTTCTCCGCACCCCGATTTCTAATCCCAAATTACAAAACCAGAATCCTTACCCAATGTAGCCATGTTGGTGATATTCTCCAGCTGGTATAAAACCCAGTCCCAGACTCACGGATTGGGATTCAGCATCTTCTAGTGCTCCTTCCTTGTCCTCCAAAATTCACCTTGGAAGAATTTTGCCTTGGAAGAAAAGAAAGCATGTCCACCCACTTTTGCCACAGAAGACGTACCACTAGGAATTTTATTTTTTAATCTGTGAAGTATTCTATGCTTTGAGTGTGACATCGCAATACCTTGGGATGTTGATCATCATTACACAAGCTTTGCACAGAAGAAACTGAGGCTGCCAGAAGTATATAAACATTGGTCTATCATGCCCACTGGTTCTGTTGCACAAGAGACTTTCCCCACACATTGAACCACCAAGGCGCCAAGCAAAGCATGCAAAGATTATTATTATTGTTGTTGTTGTTATTCTCTTTAATATTAACCCACTCTCAACCCAAGAATGCAGGTTTTAACAAAAACCAATAATCTGATCACCCAAATAAAGAAAGATGCCCAGTAGTGTCAAACCCACCCATTCATCCTGACCTGCAATAAGGGACAATCTAAGAGAATTCTGAACATTCCTGTGTCTGCCATACAACTGCTAAAATAAGCAGGACTCTGATGGAACCTTAGAGATTAGTAAAATGTTACTCCAGAATGTAGTGGAATAACAACTAGTTTTTAAGGTACTACTAGACTCCTTTATTTTTGCTACAAGAGCCAAAAAGAGCAACCCCTCTGGAACTATTATACAAGCAGGGGACACAAAACAACTTAGGGGAGAGCATCTCATTTCCCCCTGCATATTCCCCATTATTTCCTCTTCTCTTTCCCTAGCAGTCCCCATTGCTTCTCTCTTGCTTCTTTCTCTCCTTCCCACCCCACCAGCCAACCTACCTTTATCTGTCCCTTCCCTTTCTTCAGCTTTCCCTCTTCCCGTCCCCCAGTAGTCTCTCCCTGGGAAAAATCTGGCCAGGTTGCATGGCAAATGGTAGTGATTACTAGACAGGATTGCACGGTGAGTATCTGGTGGTCACTGCTAGGCCTGTCACAAGCAAGTCCTCTTTCATCAGAGTATGTGACAGGTAAGAGGGGTCAGAACTTTTCTAAGGCTGTTTTGGCCTTCAAGTCCACCCCACACCCCCTCCACAGCTTTGCTTTACAGAAACTAAGGCTTAGAAGTCTCAGAAATATTGTTGTGGTTGCCTAGCAACCTTCAAAATGGCCACTGAGAGCTCAGTGGATGTTCCTTTTTAAACCACAGGCATTCTTTCTATTGTTTTGGGGACTTTCAATCTCCCAGTGTATTTTTTCCTTTAAATTTCAGATTTTTCTGCAAACCTGGGACTTCAACTTCACGGAGAAATCCCTCCTATCTGTCCCAGCATGGGAATGTTCAGAGTTAGATATATGATAACCAAAAAGTATTATCAAGTATTAGCATTTGTATAATACAGGGGTTAGCAGAAGAGTACATGACTCAGCACGCTTTCAGACTGAAGGCTTGTCAAGAGTCTGCATGGGAGTATCTCTCACTGCCTGAGGAATACCCCCCATATGCCATCTTGAGTTTCTCAACAGAAGAACTATGGAATATAAGAAGAAGAAGAGATTGGATTTATACCCCGCCCTTCACTACCCAAAGGTGTCTCAGAGTGGCTTACAAACTCCTTTCCCTTCCCCCTCCCCACAACAGACACCCTGTGAGGTAGGTGGGGCTGAGAGAGCTCTTGACAGAAACTGCTCTTTTTCAAGAACAGCTCATTATCAGAACTATGGCTTGCCCAAGGTCATCCAGCCAGGTGCAAGTGGAGGAGTGGGGAATCAAACCCGGTTCTCCCAGATTAGAGTCCGCACACTTAACCACTACACCAAACTATAAACTTCTTTATTGTATACATAAGAACCCTGCTGAATCAGACCAAGGACATATTTGATCCAGCATCCCACTCCTTATAATGGCCAGCCAAATCCAGAAGGTTCACAAGAGCTCCTCACAGTCTGGCATGAGACTCAATTTAGCTTACATTGCTAAGAAGCACTGAGGGACCGATCGTCCATGAATGCACTTAGTCCCCTTTTAAAACCAGCGAAACTTTCAGATGACACTACCTCCTGTGGCAGTGAGTTCCATGTATCAATTATGCATTATGTTATTATAAAACCTTTTCATCCATTCATCTTCTCTGCCCCTCCCACCTCATACATATCCTGAAACTAACACTGAAAGAGGCTTGCAGCAAGATTGCACTGGATGGATGAAGGAGTTAACATTAGGTTTTGCAGTGTTCCCTCTAAACTGAGTTAGTGTGAGCTAGCTCACAGTTTTCTAGGCTCTGGCTCACACATTTTTGTCTTAGCTCAGGAAGGAGGGCTCCGGAGCAAACTAATTTATATGCAGTAGCGAAATCGCCCCCTTACAACTATAATGCCAGTAGCTCACAAAGTAGAATTTTTGCTCACGAGACTCCACAGCTTAGAGGGAGCATTGGTTTGGGGTATATTTTGCAAGTCCAGAGGAAACAATCCATCCTCTACCCTTCTCACTGCTTCAGCACCTCTTCCCCGTGCAGAGGCGATCCCCCCCCCCGTCCGAAGCTGCCCCTCTCCGTTTTCCTCTCCCTGCACCTTCCGAACAGCTTCCCTCATCATTCGCCTTATTCACCTTCAACGCCAAAATGCCAAAAAGGTTTTGCACTCCGCGTGGATTAAATCCAAAATAACAAACATACCTCCGTTTTCCTTACTTGGAACCGCTACACCGGATTCATCTAGAAGCGTGCACTGGTTTTTTTAAGAGAGGGAGGGGGGGGAGAAAATCCAATCTTTAAATTCCTCATTTTTAAGATGAATGCAACAAAACGATTAATCGGCATTATGTGATGTCAAAAGACCAGGCACCCTACCTGGGGGGAAAATGACTTTTTAAAATGTCAAGATGCAGATGAATTCACCCTCCCCTACATTGCTTGTTCCGGCGCCGATTGCTTTGTTTACCGCTTCCTATCATGTGACAGAAGCCAAGCCAGAGGCCTGGAGAATCAAGCCCTAACAAGTTGCTGCTGGAGGACGTGGATGGGGTGGAGGGCTATAGCAACGCACCCCCCCCCCCCCCCCCCCGCCCCGGGAAGGCAGTTTACGATGACAGGAGTCATTTGCAGGATTGCCCAGATGTTGCAATGGCACTGGTAGCTTTCCTTATACTGCACATCGATCAACAGTCACTCAAGGGGGAAAATGTTTATTTCTGCAGATAATCACCGTGGAGTCACTGTCTAAGGTAGTTCTCCATGAAGATAGATTCAGGTGGGCAGCCAGCTGTGTTGTTCTGTAGCAATAGAACAAAGTTTGAGTCTAGTAGCCCCTTTAAGAGCAACCAAGTTTTATTCTGGGTATAAGCTTTTTTGTGCATGCACACTTCTTCAGATGCACACAATTCACAATAGCTTATACCCAGAATTAAACTTAGTCTCAGAGGTGCCACTGGTCTCAAACTTTGTTCTGTGGTAGTTCTCCTGCTTTTAGGTCTGCTGTGCAGGTTTATGTTGGTATTTTTGTATTTATTAATACCTTTTCTACCCTGCTTTTCAGCACAACCTTCTATAAAACAAATATGAAAACAGGCAATTGAAATGTGGCTCAGATAACAAGATGTGATTTGGAAGGTCTTGGAAACTAAATTCTGTGTAGAGTTCTTCATTCTTTCTGTGATCCCGTGGAATGTTAAATTAATTGCAGTCCAATTATTCAGAATTCTTGTCCTTAATGGCAAGGAACAGTCCAAATCTTGATGAGTCAAAGCGAAAGAAATACTCAGTTGAACATTAAAAAGAGTTTTGATGAAGTCTTCTTGAGGATGCATGGACTCACAAGTTCTTTATCCATGTGAAAATGCTGAGATTGAATGCAGAGATTGTATAGTGTGGTGTGGAAGATCCCTGATTCAAAGCTTGCCTACCCCAAACATATTTGGCCAGGGGTCCCCAAACTTATTAAGACTCGGCATTTCATTAAAATTTCATTTCATTTTCATTACAAAGTCGCTGCGACCAAAAGGAAGATCTGCGCCAAAAAGACGCCGTCGCCCGGATTGAAGAACTTCCGTAAGAAACAACAACAACTAAGACCCTACCATGGGTGCCTGATAGGTAGCCCCTTCCCCTCATTGTGTGTGTGGCCCTAGTAAGGTAATGTAATTAATAATTGTACAATGTAAACCGCTCAGAGCCCTTAGGGGGTGAGCGGTCTATAAATTGAAAGTTAAATAAAAATAAATAAATAATTTGAGAACAGGGAGTTGGCACCACTACAAAATGACTGCCATTGGGGGTCTGGCCAACCAGAAAATGGCTGCCACGGGGGGGGGGCAGTCACAAGATATTGGGAGGTTGCAAGCCAAACATCCTTTTATGAGAGAGACAAAGGTTTCTGAATGGAGTCTCCCATAGGGTTGCCAACTCCAGGTTGGGAAATTTGCGGGCTGAAGCTTGGAGAGGGTGGGGTTTGGGAGGGTGAGTGCCCTAGAGACCCTCCAGAGCAGGAATTTTCCCCTGGGGAATGGATCTCTATTGTCTGGAGGTCAATTGTAGCTCTTGGAGATCTTCAGGCTCTACCTGGAGTTGGCAACCCTAGCAGATACACAGGTGATGCCTCTTGGGCTCTTCTGAAGCACCTGCTGCTCCAGTGTGGTGGAGAAATGCCAGAACTGGTTATTTGCTTTGAGAAGGGGGTGCTTTCAGAAAGAAGCAAATGGGCAAGAAACCACAGGTGTTACATTGTGGATCCCTGTATACCAGTTCTCTCATCTAGTGGAGCAGCTTTCCATGATTCTGTTCCATCGTGATGTATAAGAGAGAAGAGGAGATTGGATTTATACCCTGCCCTTCACTACCCAAAGGTGTCTCAGAGTGGCTTACACTCTCCTTTCCCTTCCCCTCCCCACAACAGACACCCTGTGAGGTAGGTGGGGCTGAGAGAGCTCTTTCGAGGACTGCTCTTGAGAGGACAGCTCTGAGAGAACTGTGACTGGCCCAAAGTCACTCCAGCAGCCGCATGTGGACGAGTGGGGAATCAAACCCGGTTCTCTGAGATTAGAGTCCGCGCTCCTAACCACTACACCAAACTGGCGCTCTCTGCTCCCAACTAGGGGCTGGCTGGGTCATCATCTAAGAACAGTGATCTTACTACAACACTGCACGGACCTGAAAGGCACAACTGCTCTGATGTTTAGCTTTCTTGCAAAAGCAGAAAGTAACAGTAGAGGGGACAGACAAATCTGCCTGGGGAGGGAACTCCATAGTTTTGGTGCTATAACTGAGAAGGCCCTCTCTCGGGCTGTCACTTATCTTGCCTCAAATGACAGGGACACTCAGAGCAAGGTCCCCAAGGATAACGGTAATGGTGAGGTACATGAATACATGAATCTGCCTTATACTGAATCAGACCATTGGTCCGTCAGGGTCAGTATTGCCTACTTAGACTGACATCAGCTCTCCAGAGTTTCAGGAAAAGGTCTTCCACTTCCTGCCTGGTCCTTTTAACTGGAGATGCCATGGACTGAACCTGGGACCTTCTGCATGCAAAGCAGAGGCTCTTCCAGTGAGCCACAGCCCAGGTTCATAAGAGTATAGGTGGTCCTTAAGGTATGCTGGTCTGTGGCCATAGAGAGCCTTTCAGGTCAATACCAGCACCTTGAATTGGCCAGGAAGTGAATTGGAAGCAAATGCAGTTGCAACAAGACTGTATTGATACGATTCCAACAACCCACTCCAGTCAACCACAGTATCCCATACCCATTGTAAGTTTCCAGATACTCTTCAAGGTCAGCCCCTACACAGAGTGCACCGCAGTAATCTAATCAAAATGTCACCAAGGCATGTGTCACAGTTATCTTTGGCCACAGTTGGCTCACCAGCCAAACCAGCTGAAAGGCATTTCTGGCAACATAAGAACATAAGAGACGCCAATGTTGGATCAGGCCAAAGGCCCATCCAATCCAACACTCTGTGTCACACAGTGGCCAGAAATACCAGTGCCATCAGGAGGTCCACCAGTGGGGCCAGGACATTAGAAGCCCTCCCACGGTTGACCCCCCCAAGCACCAAGAAGACAGAGCATCACTTGCCCCAGAGCCCCTATCTATACTTTGTGGCTAATAGCCACTGATGGACCTCTGCTCCATATGCTTATCTAATTCCCTTTTGAAGCCGTCCATGCTTGTAGATGCCACTTCTGACATCTGCTTAGCCAATAAGGAGGACGAGATCCAGTGATACCCCCAAGCCACAAACCTGCTCCTTTAGGGTAAGTACAACCTGATCCAGAACAGGAGACACCTCAGTTATCCAGGTTAGTCATTCCACACATTCGCCGTACGATATGGAGAGCTGACCGCACTTGATCAGTCATTGTCTACGGTTGGAGACAAGGGGCCACCCTCTGGTTACGATAAGCAAAGGAGACCCTGGCTCGGTTCAGAAGTGGATCTCATGTAAAGTATCTGATAGCAACCTATGACTTCCTCGGGTCATCAGTTTGGAACTCCTGCCATGTCTTGTCAAAGAAAGGTTTGAATCCGCCGGAGCATTTCCAGGGGTAGAAAGACTGCTGCTCAATCAGCATGACTTTCTCACCTCTCTGCTTCCACTAAAGCACAAAATGCTCCCTCCTGCTGCTTCTCGATGGTGGTAGTGGTGGGAATCACCTGTTACCCAGAGTCAGCACTGGGGGGGGGGAGGTGTTTTGGGCTGCAGCACAAGAGAGGTGAGAAAGTCATGATCTGTGGGTGGAAAAACTTCTGTCCGCAGAATCGCTCTGGTGGATCCAAGCCAAGAGCATTTAACTTATCAAATGTTCTAGGAACAGAGGGTTCTTAGGAACGACACCTCTACACTTATGGGTGTCTCACCTCTGCTTATCTGTTTTTGATTCCGTGTAGGGTGAGCCCTGAGAACCTAATCAGATGTGACACGATCTTTGTGTACACAAATATGCTTTTGTAGACCTTTGTGCCTATGGGACCACTATCCTTGTGTTCCCACAGGTGCCCTTTCATTGAAGTGGCACGGTGGGGCTTTCCTCACCTAAATGCCATCCCAGGATTCCAAGCACTTGGGGGCATGCTCCTTACTTACCTGAAAAGCAAGAGGTTTGTAATTTTTGGCATTGACATAGGGCCACAAGGTGGCACCAATAATAATAATAATCTTTGGTGATGTGTTTGAATGGCATTGAATAAATTTATTGCGGATTTGAGGGTTTTTTTCAAAAAACTTGAGCTTGTATGGACAGACTTTCAAATAAACTATCACAATAATCGGTTTTGAACGTATGCATGGATTACGTACATACATAAGTGCCGTCGAGTCACAACCAAATTGTGATATAAGCTTTGGAGAGTCAAAGCTCCCTTCGTTAGATACCAGTGACACTGACACTTCTTCACCCAAAGAGTGATTAACATGTGGAATTCACTGCCACAGGAGATGGTGGTGGCTACAAGCAAGGATGGCTTCAAGAGGGAATTAGATAAGCATATGGAGCAGAGGTCCATCAGTGGCTATTGGCCACAAGGTATAGATAGGAACTCTCAGTCTGGGGCAAGTGATGCTCTGTATTCTTGGTGCTTGTGGGGGCAACAGTGGGAGGGCTTCTAGTGTCCTGGCCCCACTGCTGGACCTCCTGATGGCACCTGGCATTTTTGGCCACTGTGTGATAGAGTGTTGGACTGGATGGGCCATTGTATATTTATTGGGCTTTGACAAGTGGGATCCCGCAGAGACTCACGGTGGGGCATCACATTTACCCTCCCCCACTAGTTCCTCTTTCCTTTTTTTTTCCCTCCCGTTTTTCTGCTTCCTTCTCTCCTTCCCACCAAACACCAAACCTACCTTTATCTGTCCCTCTGTCTTCAGCTTTCTCTCCCCCCGCCCCAGCAGCCTCTACCTAGGAAAACTATGGCACAGTTGTGTGGTGCTGGTCATTGGGCCAGGCCCACTTACACAATAGGTAACCCTCCAGGACTTGTGGGGGAGGACATCACTTTCCTTTATATCCTCTTCCCCACATCATTTCCCCTTTTCCTCTTTTGAGCCACCCCCATATCTTCTCCACTTTCCCTGCCTCTTCTCTGCTTATCAGCCATTGACCAACCTGTATTCTATCTGCCTCCCATCTTCATCTATATTTATTATTTATGTACTTTATTTATACACCACCTTTCTCCACAGTGGGAACCAAGGTGGGTTATATTATTCTCCTCTCCTCCTCTTTTCTCATCACACCCCTCCTGTGGTAGGTTAGGGTGAAAGTATGTGACTGGCCTCAAATTGCCCAATGAGCTCCCACAGCAAGATGGGATTGGAACCTGGGTCTCTCAGATCCTACTCTGAAGCTCTAACTAGCAGACTACACTGGCTGTCATGAGATGGCTGCTGTTGAAGAGTAGCAAGCAGCCAGGCCTAGGTGAGTCATGCAAGTCTGGCGGCATCAAGTCACCCAGTGGTTCCCTCAAAGCCCCCCCCCCCAAAAAAAAATCCTTGAAAAGACCCTGTCCCCTCTCTCTGCCTTTTAGTCACAGAACCCCAGCCTGGAATGCTGTGGTTGCCTAGCAGTGGCCACTGAGGGAATCTATTTGTTAAAGCTACAAGCACTCCTTTTATCATTTGGGTTTCTTTAAACCCCCAATGTTGTTGTTGTTTTTAGATTTCAGATTTTGCTGCAAATCTGGGGTGTTTTTCATGTTTGTAGAAAGATCTGTTTTGCCTGTTCACAGCTCTACTCACCAGATTTAAGTATCATCAGATCTGGCCAACTTCACAATTAGAAGATACAAGGGGCAGGACCTGCGATACTCGTGGGGGGGGGGAGGGAGCTCCACACTTATCAGGCAGAGGAGGAAGCAGGAGGAGGAGGTAAATTCCCCCCCATCCCGCCGGTTCCGCCGTCTCCTCCACCCCCCTCCACCCCCGGTTCCCCCGTCTCCTCCACCCCCATCTCGATCTCCCCGCCCCTTGGCTCCGAAGTGAGGCCCGGTGGCTGCAAGCCGCTCAGGCCTTGCTGCTCTCTCCCCCCCGGCTCCGAAGCGAGGCCCGGCGGCTGCAAGCCTTCGGCCTCGCTGGTCTCCCCCCCCGGCTCCAAAGTGAGGCCCGGCGGCTGCAAGCCTCGGGCCTCGCTGGTCTCTTCCCCCCCCCTGCTCCGAAGCAGCGGCGGCGGCGAGGCAATTTGCAGAGTGTTCCCTGCACATGCGCAGGGGATGCTCTGTTACTTTTGGGGGGATTTAAGTATCCTCCCAATATTTTTTTTCAGGTTTTCAGATTTTTGTGCACACCTGGGGACTGCCCCAAGTGTGCACGAAAATCTCCCTCCCCCCCAGGTGCCCCCGATGCGCGGATTTAGGTATCCACACGCAAGGGGGCGACTTCAGTATTAGCATATAGATGATGGTTGGGTGGAGAAGGGAATTAAGGGTTTCATTCTTGTTAGATGTTTGAGTTATATGTTGTAAGCTGCTTCAACTCATGGGGACAGGAAATGTATAAATATTTTAATGAATGAATAGAAATGAATCTACAGTTGTTCTAAACTGCACTCTCAGTGAGTGTTAACACAGCATTCTCTGTAGCCACTATGTGGCTGTGACGAAAGTGACTCGGATTTGAGGAACCCAAACCAAATGTTTGAAAAGTCTTGTGTGGTTTGGCTTACAATCAATGAAGAATAAACCACTCCAGCAAAACATTGCCATGTTTAGGCACCTACAGAAATCATTCCAGACCCCCTCGCTCCCCTCCCCCCAACGTAACATAATCTCTTGGATTATCCCCAGAAACACAGTCTATGTCCTGAGTAGAAAAAGGGAGACGGAAAAACTGAATTGTCCCCAAACCCCATCCCCATTCTGCAGGACTGCTGGGAAGCCATCTCTAGCATGATGGAGCCCATCAATTACAACAGATTCCATTCTCTAATTTCAACCTGGGACAGGTGAGCCAGTGTGGTGTGGTGGTTAACAGCAGCAGGGTCTAATCTGGAGAACCAGGTTTGATTCCCCACTCCCCCACATGAAGTCTGCTGGGTGACCTTGGGCCAGTCACAAAACTCATCTCAAAAATGAGTAATATTAATACAATAATTCCTTTTCTTTCTCCCTACAAGTGATCTGTAAATCTCGCTTGGTGACAGAGAAATACAAGGGAAACTGTAGGCCTTTGTTTTTTTCTTGCTCACGGAAAGCAGGATGGTACTTGACACCAGTCATGTGCCACTTTATATCTTTTTGCCCATTGGCATTTTAGCTAAGGCTCCCAGCTCAGGGGTGGGACAGTCTTGGGGATTTGGGTGTGAAGCCTGAGCAAGGCTCAGTTTAAGGAGGGGAGGGACTTCATGGGGGTATAATGTAGGGTTGCCAAGTTCGAATCAAGCTGCAGCGGGGGACTCCCGGCTGGCGGCTGGAGCGCGTGCGGAAGTGACGTGATGACGCCGGGCACGCTGGGGGCGGGGCCACGACCATCCGAGGGAAAAACATAGAGTTTTCCCTCGGATGACCGTGGCCCTGCCCCCAGCATGCCCAGCGTGGTCGCATCACTTCCGGGTGATGTGCACATCGGGGTGGAGTTCCCCCCGGGGCCCGATCTGCTGGCGGTGGGGAATGGGCCTCTGGGGCAGGGGTTTCCCCGCCCCCCAGGGGGACTTGGCAAGCCTAGTATAATGCCATACAGCCCACTCTCCAAAGCAGCCATTTTCTCCAAGGGAACTGATCTCTGTCATCTGGAGATCAGTCCCCCAGGTTATCTCCAGACCCCACCTGGAGGATGGCACCCCATATTTAGCACAGGAATGCTGGCGAGAAAAGGCCTTACAATTATGGCCAGAAATGCCCCCCTACCCCCACCCCCGGTTTATTTTGTAACATCCAGGGTGACAAAGAGTTCTGGTGAACTTGACAGATTTCACGCTGCTTTGTGTCATTTTGCTTGGTCCTCATAAATGGCATTACAAGGACTGCGACTGATTTCTTTAGCCCCATCATCATCTCTGGTCAGGCGAGTTCTTGGGAGCTCTGCGGAAGTTGGAAAACTCGTCCAATCAGAGATGATGATACAAGAAGGAAAACTGAACTCACACACCATGAGTAATGAGGCTTCCGTCTGTCAGAGCTGGGTCTTAGGCAAGGCACGGGGTGAGGAGCGAAACACAAGAAGATGCAGCTGGGCAGACAGAAGGAAGGCTGTTCTTGCCCAGGCAAAGCCCCAGAGCAAATAAACTATTTTTCTTCTCCTTCCTGAGCCAGAGGAGCCGAAGGGCAACATTGTAGATAGAAAGAGACTCCAGGGACCTCAGAGTACAGTGCCCCCAGGCCCAGTGGCTCACCAAAGACAGACGGCAGCATATCTATCCTGGTTTTAACACCAGCAGACTTGGATATGGCCTTCCACTCTCTGACAAGAATATCATGTCTCCTCCTCTCCACTCCACACTCTGAACAGAATGAGCCTCCGTTCCAGCTCTTTGCATGGGAAACAGTAGTGAACTCCCATCTTCCATTTCTGTTCTGAGGCCTGAACCTGGAGCCCAAAGGATAGTTGAGAAATCTAACAGGCAAAGCCAGTACTTAATTCCTAACGAAAGTGGTCTCAGAGCAAGGGGTGTGCCCTCCTGTCCCTTTGTAGCCCTTCCTCCTAAAGCCAGCTGGTGGGAGCTGGATGGGGAGAGGAGAGAGCAAGACATTTTGCAGTTGGCTATGTGCCACAGGCTCCTGCCAACCTAGCAGTTCGAAAGCAAGAAATTGCAAGTAGATAAATAGGTACCACTTTGGTGGGAAGGTAACAGCGTTCCGTGCGCCTTGGTGTTTAGTCATGCCGGCCACATGACCACGGAAACGTCTTCGGACAGCGCTGGCTCTTCAGCTTTGAAACGGAGATGAGCACCGCAACCCTAGAGTCGGACTCGACTGGCTTTCGAGCAAGGGAACCTTTACCTTTACCTTTTATGTGCCACAGGAGTAGAACTGGTTGCCTGGAGATAATGTAGGGATGCCAGAACCCCTGGTGGAGGTGGGGGTCCCCCGCTGCCAGGCCCCACCTCTCCACAACTAATCAGCTGGCCGGTGGAGGGGACTAACCGCAAAGGAAAGGGAGGAACACGCAATGTTTTAGTAACGTGCCTACATTATTTCAACGTGACTCGGAAGTGATGTAGGCACATCAGGGGTGATGCTCTAGTTTTTGGGCAAAAACTCTATGGTAGAAGCTAATGCAACCATAGAGTTTTTGTCCCAAAACCAGAGCATCACCCCAATGTGCCTGTGTCACTTCCAGGTCACACTGGAAGTCATGTGGGTACATCACTGAAATGTCGGATGACACCAGTAAGCTCACTCCCCATCACCGGCTGCCAGAAGGGACCTGGCGTCCCGAAGAAAATGGCTGCTTTGGAGGGTGGACTCTATAGCATTACATCCTCCCCTCTCCAAACCGTATACTCCCCAGGCTCCATCCTCACATCTTGAGGAATGCCCATCTTAAGGAATTCACTGCCGCAGGAAGTGGTGGCATCTACAAGCATAGACAACTTCAAAAGGGGATTGGATAAACATATGGAGCAGAGGTCCATCAGTAGCTATTGTATATCAGGTATATATCAGGGGTGTCAAACAAGTAGCCTGTGGGCCTGATCCGGCCCGCACAGGGTTCAAAACCAGACCCTCAAGCAACTTCATTCTCCTGCTTCCTTTCCCAGGGCTACTCCTGCAGCCACACCCCCTAGCTTGCTTTTTCCCAGCTCTCTCTTTGCTTCTCTTGCTTCCCCCCCCCCCCACACACACACAGAGGCACACAGAGAGCTCCATGGCTGCTTCCTGCTTTGTGTCGGAGAGATACAAAGACAAGCTTCTCTCACTCACTCACTCACTCACTCACTCATTGGGGCTGCTCCTTCTCTTTTGGGGAGGGGGGAAGAGAAAGAGAAAACAAAGTTGGAGTCCCATTGCAGCCTCAAGACCAACAACGTTTTATTCCAGGGTATAAGCTTTTGTGTGCAGGCACACTTCTTTGGAAGAGGGAGGGAGAGGGTGGGTGGATTCTTCTGACAAGCACAGAGGAAATTATTTTGGCTTATTCTGAAAAGGGTTTTGTTTTTGTTTTTTAATGATCAGATTTCTCTGTTCCAAAAAGATCCTAATTAGGAATTAGAACATGTGGATTGGTCTTTATATCTTGGAGAGTGGAGTGACTTCAGATGCCAAATGAATAGCACACATTGGTAATGAGACAGGAAGACTAAGGACAGACTCTGGCATAATTCCCGCTGAACTCGCACCCTAGAATTGACAATCCTATAATGGAAACCGACTAAATGCAGGAACGACCAGGAGAACAAAGCTGCCGCACAAGTTCATATCAAAGCAAAGGGAGTCCTTTAATGAAAAAACAACAACCATTCTTCTCATGATGGGAACAGCTTGCTCGAGGCTTTACAGCTAATTGCATATCATAAGATACTGGCCGGAAGGCAGACTGCCTCTAATGAGGACCATGGCCATGAGGGATCTCTGTAAACTATAATACACCATCTTCAGTAGTGTGTAATCTGTATGTTTTCAAGAGTTAATTACCCCCCCTCCCCTTTCTTTCTCCCCACCTGACTGGGAGTCTAAATGAGGATCTTACCTGACTCTGAAGAATGTGTTTACTGCTCAAATTGGTGTTTTCCAAACAGGGTCTTGCTTGTGTGGAGCAGATAAAACTGAGGGTGAGGAAATGGAGAAGAATGTAGGCCAAGGCAGGCCGCTGTTGCTGGCTTTGACTATTGGTGTTGTTGTTCAGTCGCACAGTCGAGTCCGACTCTTCGCGACCCCATGGACCAGCTCCCGCCAGGCCTTCCGGTCTTCCGGTCTTCCGCCGTCCTCTGAAGTGTGCTCAATTTCATGTTCGTTGCGTCGATGACACTGTCCAACCATCTCATCCTTTGCCGTCCCCGTCTTCTTTGACCTTCAATCGTTCCCAGCATCAGGGTCTTCTCCAGTGAGTGCTCCCTTCTCATTTGGTGGCCAAAGTATTTGAGCTTCAGTTTCATTATCTGGCCTTCGAGGGAACAGTCAGGGTTGATTTCTTTGAGGATTGACTGATTTGATCTCCTTGCAGTCCAAGGGACTCTCAAGAGTCTTCTCCAGCACCATAGTTCAAAAGAATCTATTCTTCGGCGCTCGGCCTTCCTTATAGTCCAACTCTCACAGCCATACATGACTACTGGGAATACCATTGCTTTGATCATGCCCACCTCGATGGTGGTAAGTGTTGTCAAGCCCCAGCCAGCTTTTGACAACTCTGTAGGGTTTTCAAGGCAAAAGACAAAGAGAGGTGGCCTGTAGGGTTGCCAGCCTCCAGGCGGGGCCTTGAGATTCCCCACCATTACAACTGATCTCCAGGTGACAGAAATGATCAATTATAAATAAAATTAATAAATCAGTTCCCCCGGAGAAAACGGCTGCTTTGGAAGGTGGACGGTGGCCTTATACCCGGCCTTATACCCCACTGAAGCCCCCGCTGTCCTCAAACCCTGCCCTCCTCAGGCTCCACTCCCTCAAGTCTCCAGGTATTTCCCAACCTGGAGTTGGCAACCCTAGTGGTTTGACTGCCTGGTTCTGTGTAGCAACTCAGTGCAGGGGTGGCCAAACTTGCTCACTGTAAGAGCCACATAGAATAAACATCAGATGTTTGAGAGCCACAAGACATGAACACATACTAAAGGTAAAGGTTCCCTTGCTCGAAAGCCAGTCGAATCTGACTCTAGGGTTGCAGTGCTCATCTCCGTTTCAAAGGCGCTTCGGGGGGCGGGGTTCCCCCTGGGGCCCGATTCCGCGGTGGCGGAAATCGGGCCTCCAAAGCGGGGGTTTACCCGCCCCCACTTGGCAGCCCTAAATTTTATATTTGTATACGTATGCATATGAGTACCAATATAGGATACATCTGATCAAGTAGGCTACAGTTCACAAAACCTTTGTAACACAATACATCTTTAATACATAAACCAGTAAGACATCTATTTAAGTTTACCCTTGTACCTTTACCTAGCACAAAAGGAGAGGCAAACTGATTATGTCGTTGTGCTGTATGAGAAGTACTTGGATCACTGGGGTTGATTTTGCTGACATATTTTCTGAAAAGACCGTCATTTGTCATATACCATGAAGCTTAATGTCTACTGTAGCAAGGAAATGTTTACAAAGGGATATTAGATATCCCACCAATAGAACAACTGTATCCAGGGCTATTTTTTGAGCAAGAATGCACAGGAATGGAGTTCTGGCTGGCTCCTGAGTTGGCCACGCCCAGCAGGAACTCATTAGCATAATAGGCCACACCCAACAGCAGGAACTCATTAGGATTGGCTACATTAGGGGTGTGTGGCCTAACATGCAAAGGAGTTCCTGCTACAAAAAAGCCCTGGGTTTTGACAACAAACAAGGTAAACAGAATAACAAGCAAAAGGTGGGTGTGGCTGGATAACCACACCTGGTAACACGGGGGTCTGGCCTAATGTGCTAATGAGCTGTGCTGGCAGGGGTGTGGCCTAATATGCTAATGAGATTTTTGTGTTGGGTGTGGCCTATTATGCTAATGGGTTCCTGCTGGGCTTTTTCTACAAAAAGAGCTCTGAGGGAAAGCATGGTTCCCCTTCGCTTCCCCAGCTGCCCTGCCAGGAGCCCCACGATATGTGTGAAAGAACTGCATGTGGCTCCCAAGCTGCAGTTTGGCCACCCCTGGTACAGTGGTTAGAGTTTTGGACTAGGATCTGTAGTTCAGCGGTTCGAGACCCGAGTGCTGCATGACAGAGTGAGCTCCCGTCTCTGGCCCCAGCTCCTGCCTACCTAGTAGTTTAAAGCAAGAAATTGCAAGTAGATAAATAGGTACCACTTCAGTGGGAAGGTAACAGTGTTCTGTGTGCCTCAGTGTTTAGTCATGCCAGCCACATGACCACGGAAATGTCTTCGGACAATGCTGGCTCTTCGGCTTGGAAGCGGAGATGAGCACCACCCCCTAGAGTCAGATTCAACGAGCTTTCGAGCAAAGGAAACCTTTAATTATATATTTTCACATAGAGTATTTTTTATGCATGAGTTCATGCAAAGTTTTAAATAACTTTGGGGATATAAGCTCCAGCTATTGGAAGATGAATAAAGAGAATGTCTGGTTTAAAGAACAAAATGAAAAAACGAGCTATGGAATTACTGAGCCTGGCAAACAATGAAAAGAAGTTTTCAAAGAGGGTGATTATGATGTAGTTATATATTATGTGTAAGATACTGAGTACAGAACAAGGAGCAGCCTGATCTTTTCAGAACAAGTAGCCCTTAGGAGTTTCCTAAGGCTCTGGCCTTGATGGTCTATTTTGACTTGGCTCATAATGCCTTCCTAAGCAGAGTTACACCTTTTTAAGTCCACTGAGAGCAATAATCTAAGAAGGTACTTCAGAAATGGTGTTTCAGAAGAGCCTGGGAGGCTTCAAAAGGGAATTAGATAAGCATATGGAGCAGAGGTCCATCAGTGGCTATTAGCCACAAGGTATAGATCTGGGGCAAGTGATGCTCTGTCTTCTTGGTGCTTGGGGGGGGGTTCAACAGTGGGAGGGCTTCTAATGCCCTGGCCCCACTGGTGGACCTCCTGATGGCACTGGTATTTCTGGCCACTGTGTGACACAGAGTGTTGGACTGGATGGGCCTTTGGCCTGATCCAACATTGGCGTCTCTTATGTTCCTAGAGAATGACGTCCCGTGGGACTTCTAAGAAGATCAGCAACATTTTATTCCAGGTAGAAGCACACTTTTTCTTCAGAGGGAGGGAGGGAGCTAGAGGGAGCACCCCAGAAAAAGAGAGTCCTTTGTATAAGACCCCAAAACGTTCCAGGTATGGGGGGGGGGAGTCCTTTGTTTAAGACCCAAAAATGTTTTGTTCCCGGTATATGAGAGAGAGAGAGAGAGAGAGAGAGAGAGAGAGAGAGAGAGAGA
>NW_015170340.1:183801-190250 GCF_001447785.1 Gekko japonicus | reverse complement strand
GGGGGGGGGGAAACTTAACAGCAAAACTTGCATTCCTTATTAGTGAAAGGGAGCAAGAGATATGAAGAACTGTGCATGCACATGAAAGCTTATGCTTTAAACTGTACACAAACAGATAAGATCAACTGGAGGTGGATTTATAGTTACAGCAAAGCCACACCAAGAATGAGGCATGACACATGCTTTAAAACTGTACACAAGAAGCGAGAGATAAGAAAAGACATATCGACAGGAGATGGATTTATTGTTACCGCAAAACATGCCAAGAAAACGAATGGGAGTTTCCAGTCTTTTGCCTCTCTTGAAATACAGTAGCCTGAAGAAACAAGTACTTAGCAACCAACACAGAGGAACAGGTAATATAAAAAGCAGGTTTCTTTTTTTAAAATTACCCTCAATTGATTGCTTGCAACAAAAGCACCAACATAATATACACCGAACAGCTTCTAATTGTTGGCAGAGTAATTAACACAGCAATGGTAACACAGAGGCAATGGCAATGCCGCTCTTGAAGAAGCCATTGTTGGATCCTTCTGATCTGTTCTATTATTGCCCAGTTTCGAATCATCCAGCTATATCAGCTAATGGACGGCCAGCCAGACACCGCCCCAGGAAACCTGGCCGAGGGGTTGGAGGCCATGGTGAGGTGACTAAAACAGAGTCGGCTGAGACTGATTCCAGCAAAGTTGGAGGTTCTCTGGCTGGGTGGGGGAGATTCAGGACTTGAGCGCCAACTCACAGCTCTTGACCATGCGCTATTCACACCAGAACAGATGGTTAAGAGCCTGGGTGTGTTTCTGGATGCCTCCTTATCAATGGAGGCCCAGATCACATTTTGTCAGACTGGCGTTTTTCCAACTATGCCAGATCTGGCAACTGGCCCCCTACCTGTCTCGCCCTGACCTGGCCACTGTAATCCACGCAATGGTCACCTCTAGGCATGATTACTGTAACTCGCTCTATGCAGGGCTGCCCTTGAGACTGATCCGGAAGTTACAACTGGTCCAGAATGCAGCAGCCTGGGTCCTCATGGGAGCCCCGTAGCTAACATGGGGCCCACGGGGCCCAGCCCCCTAGTGTTTCTTCTGGGCCCCCTGACTCCTGGGCTGCCCCCAAAGTGTTCCAACTTACCACCTGCACTGTACTTCCATTTAATTAGCTGGTTGGCCCCCTGTGGCCCCCTCCCAAAGAATTCCCTAGCTACAGGGCTTAACTGTACACATTCAACCTGTGCTTTGCCAGCTGCACTGGCTGCACATTGAGTACTGGATCAGGTTCAAGGTTTTGGTTCTGAACGGTCAGGGACCAACGTACCTGCAGGTCAGGGACCAACGTACCTCTCTTGGTATATCTCCTGGAGAGCATTGCACTCAGGAGAACAACATCTGCTGAAGTCCCTGGCCCAAAGAGCATCCAGCTGTCTTCAATTTGGTGGAGCTGCCCCCCCCCCCGCCACCACCAGGAGTTAAAATTGTACTGTGACACCATATAGGTTTTATGTTTTTGTATATACCACTTGTTTTAAGATTTCTGTACTTTATCTGTATGTTCAGATTAATGGGTTGTTCTTATGCCTTGATGTAAAATGTTGTACACCACTCTGAGCCTGCTCTGTGGGGAGAGCAGTATAAAAGTAATAATAATTTTTTTAAAAAAATATTAATTTGATTTATACCCCGCCCTCCCCGCAACAACAACAACAACAACAACCTGATTAAAGAGGAGATAAAAGTTTATTTAGGAATTAACATACTTGATAGGAAAGAGAAGAGACAGAGATAGGTCAGTTAGGGGAAAGTTTTGGTTTGCAAAAACAGTCCAGAGACTGGTGGCCATTCTGTAAAATGGTACTGTTTGATTAATTAGAACAGGGGTGTCAAACATGTGGCCCGGGGGCCGGATTAGGCCCCCGGAGGGCTTTTATCAGGCCCGCAGTGGAACTGGCTGTCTTCTGCTTCTTCTTCCAGGTCTGCTGCTGCTGCGTCATCGTAGGTTTTGAACTAGCCAGTTTTTGATCCATAAAAGAACTTGTCCTTCTATCCCATGATTTTGATGCAGTAATTCAGAGCAAGAGGTGTCAGTGATCAGACACTGTTAAATAAACAAAATATTGCAAGAGTGCTCATGTTTTAAGCATGTTCTTAAGTTTTTAAAAAAACTCTTTGTGTTTGTGTCCTTTATAAAGTTTATATCTCTGCTACCTGGCATTACATTTGATGACACACATGGCCCGGCCCAACAAGATCTCATTTATGTCCAAGTGCAAGGTGATGCACATTGGAGCCAAAAATCCTAAATATAAATACATGTTGATGGGGTCCACGTTGATGGGGTCTGAACTGGCAGAGACTGATCAAGAGAGAGATCTTGGAGTTGTAGTGGATAACTCACTGAAAATGTCGAGACAGTGTGTGACTGCAATAAAGAAGGCCAATGCTATGCTGGGGATTATTAGGAAGGGTATTGAAAACAGATCAGCCAATATCATAATGCCCCTATATAAATCAATGGTGCGACCTCATTTGGAATACTGTGTGCAATTCTGGTCACCACACCTTAAAAAGGATATTATAGCTTTGGAAAAAGTGCAGAAAAGGGCAACTCGAATGATAAAGGGGTTGGAACACTTTCCCTATGAGGAAAGGTTAAAGCGCTTAGGGCTCTTTAGCTTGGAGAAACGACGACTGAGGGGTGACATGATTGAGGTTTATAAGATTATGCATGGGAAAGAGCAGGTAGAGAAAGAGGTACTTTTCTCCCTTTCTCACAATACAAGAACTCGTGGGCACTCCATGAAATTGCTGAGCGGTCGGGTTAGAACGGATAAGAGGAAGTACTTCTTCACCCAAAGAGTGATTAACACTTGGAATTCACTGCCACAGGAAGTGGTGGCGGCTACAAGCATGGACGGCTTCAAAAGGGAATTAGATAAGCATATTGAGCAGAGGTCCATCAGTGGCTATTAGCCACAAGGTATAGATAGGGACTCTGGGGCAAGTGATACTCTGTCATCTTGGTGCTTGGGGGGGAGGGTCAACAGTGGGAGGGCTTCTAATGTCCTGGCCCCACTGGTGGACCTCCTGATGGCACTGGTATTTCTGGCCACTGTGTGACACAGAGTGTTGGACTGGATGGGCCTTTGGCCTGATCCAACATTGGCATCTCTTATGTTCTTATGTTCTTATCTGGCCCTCATAACAAATGAGTTCGACACCCATGAATTAGAAGGTTCTATACACAAAGGAAATTAAAATGGGGAATGATTCAGGGGGGTCGCCATGTTGGTCTGAAGCAGCAGGACAAACTTGGAGTCCAGTCGCACCTTATACCTTGAATAAAACTTTGTTGGTCTTAGAGGTGCCCCTGGACTCAAACTTTGTTAAAATAGTGTGAAGAAATGCATTTTTGGGGGGGAGGTTTGAGATGAGCAAAATCTTTAAAGCTTTTCCCCCTCTTTGGGCAGAGAACAGACAGGAAGGGAGGAAGTCAGTTCAATTGCTTTCCAGACTTACCTCAGCCCACCTTCATACACATGCTAATAGGTCTCTAGATAATAGGTCAAGCTCCCCCCCACCCCAAGCAGGGAACAGAGAGTTGGAAGAATTAAATACTAGAGAGGCTGCAGGAAGGAAATGTCTAGAATCTTCAGGAAAAGCTTCTCAGGCTGGCCTGACCTTGTCAGTGGGTGGGGAAAAGAGGGGTGATAAAACTCAGGGGAGCGAGGAGGAAGCTCTCTTTGGGTGCTGAGTCCATCAGAGGAGACAGTAGTCTGGAGAAGGAAGCCATTGACCATGTGCTGGCCTAATGAGCTGGAGAAAGCTTCAAGATAATAGAAACTCTGTAGAGATCTGTCCCTACCTAAGCTGAAGAGCCTGTCCTGTATATTAACATCTGATAGGGCATGTATAGACAAAGGGACAGAGGAATTGCATTTTACCCATTTCTTTTGAGTCCCTGGCTCAATCTGGTGCTGTAAAGGTATGCTTGTGAACATTTTCTTTTTAATAAATACTTTATAACTTTTTATGCTGGTAGTGGTTCTCTGTACCACATAGACCTTTGGGAGCAAGCGAGTGCCAAGAGAGAAGTATTTCAGTTGGAAAAGAAGATGTAATTAAGGAGGAGATTTATATATTGTTTGAAGAGGGGCACTTTTTAAAAGATTTTTTTCAAGTATGGAGGTAGAGTTTTATGAAGAGGGGCAGTTAGGAAAGCCCCAACCTGGATGGCCCAGGCGAGTTCAATCTTGTCACATCTCAGAAGCTAAGCAGGGTCAACCCCGGTTAGTATTTGGACTGGAGACCACCAATGGTCCAGAGTTGCTAGGCAAAAGCAGACAAAGGCAAAGCGCCTCTAAACACTTTGAAAACCCTATGTGGTCGCCTTAAGTTGCAACTTTTTTAAAAAAAAACCCACAATTTTATTTTATATCAAACACACAAAAACAAATTTACATTCATTGGGAGAAACTAACCATCCCTTTAGATTATCCGTTAATTTATCCATACATCTCTAAGTAAAAAGTAAATTTCTATACCTGTTATTAAGTAAAGCTTTTGCACATATTATTGTAAATATTCTTGTTGTCCTCTGCTTCAATTCTGTACACAGTTGCAACTTAATGGCACTTTCTACCACCACCACTTAGAAAAGGGTATTAGTGATAGGACAGGGAAGGATTAGGTTTATTGTTGTGTAAATTGATTTCCCCCCCTTTACTCTACTCCTTTACATTCCCACATAATGAACAGATTAATTTTTTTAAACCATTCTTTTGAGTTACGATGCTGTTTTTTTTTAAATTATGATATTACGCAGCAGTGGATGTGAGCAGCCATTTTCACTCAGGATGTGTTTGTTACTCCTTCGCTTTCTTGCAAGCGATCAACCATGTCTCCGAATTCCAAGCCTAGTGGTGGAAGGGGGGGATGCCCTGGGGTGAGAGGGAAATGATAGATCTTCTTTCCCTCTGGGGAAAGAGAAGGTGCAGGAGGTGTTTGGCTCCTGCCACAGAAACATAGAATTTTTTGTGATGATTTCAATGCAAATGCACTCACTGGGGCACAAAATATCAGGGATGGAGCGCCGGACAGACAAAGGCCATGAGACAGGACTACAAACAGGTAGCTGCTTGTAACAGCCATTCTGGGAATGCTCCCGCCAACTTGCCCATATTTCAAGCAGCTGGATCACATATTGCGCAAAGATGCTAGCGTGTGTCCCAAACTCATGGCCAGGAACCTGAAAATAAGGACTGTGACAGCTGCACCCAGTGCGCCGGCAGAACCAGCAGCTGGGTCAGAGGAACTATTCTTATATGACCAGTTGGCCATTAATCCAGAGTACATTCGCCGCTCCATGCCTGTGGATTTGGCAGGTAAGTGGAGTGTTTTTTTGGGGGGGGGAGGCTGACAGTTTCCATGCATGTTTGGTTGAAAATGGGAGGTGTGCATTATATTGCAGACATTGTATGTGTGGTGTGTTGTTGACACAACTGCACCTTTGATACATGCATAGTCCCTTGCTCTATTATGCTGGCACCCGACACCTGCTCGTTTGGTGTTCATGTGATTACAATAATCAGGTTCGTCTTATTTGTGCATGTCCACATTTTCCTCCTTTCTTATTTTAGACGCAGGTGAAAACACCCCAAACGCTGGTCTGGATAACCGCGGGTGGGTGCAGGACCTTGACGAGACATTAAAGCGTAGGCAGGTCGTTGAACAACATTGGCCACTCAGGGTGAAAGACGGTTGTGTTTTCCCCTGCCTTTCACAGTTAATTTTGTGTTGGCATACAAAATAGCAGTAAGAGTTAATCATCAGAATTTGCTTTCTTACAAAATAGTAGTAGTTGTGGGCCATTAGGTGTGTGTTATCTCTATGCAAGGTCAGCTGGATTCTTGGGAGAAGTATGGAACTGGATTCAGGAGGGGGATTGAAAAGTACTCAGAATGTGGAGTGATTTCAGCAAGAGTACTTTATTCAATCAGGAACAAGACAAAAACAGCCGGCTCGCAGGCCGGTATATATGCACAGAAAGCCCACCACCAAAACACGCCCCTATTCACCCTATAGGTTATTTAGGCTCTCGGCTGCGGACCTGGCCCTCTGGTGCGGGCTAGGATCCGCTTGGCTATTGTTCTAATTGAACGAAGCTAAAGGCTTGTGCTTGACCGCATGGCCCAACGGTCGCGCACGTGGTAATGGCAGATACATTACACCCCTCCCCCCATAGTCCAGACTACCCACACACAAAGTCCTGGAGGTACGCTGGGGCCTTCCTGGTCCTTGTGGAATGACGGAGTTCTGGTGTGATGGTCGGGGTTGCTACGGGGGCCCGTGGCGGGGAGGTTGGTTGTGGTGATTCCGGTGACTGCAGCGCAGGAGGTTCCGGGACGACCTGGACGGGAACGGAGGCTGGGGCCAGCGGCTCTGGTGTGTGGGCCG
>NW_015170340.1:173385-179828 GCF_001447785.1 Gekko japonicus | reverse complement strand
CAAAACACGCCCCTATTCACCCTATAGGTTATTTACAGTAGCCGAGAGTCTCATAGGCTCTCAGCTGCGGACCTGGCCCTCTGATTGGTGCAGGCTAGGATCCGCTTGGCTATTGTTCTAATTGAACGAAGCTAAAGGCTTTTTTTGGATCCGCTCCGCTATTGTTCTGCAGGAACGAAGCTTTGGGCTTGTGCTTGACCGCATGGCCCAACGGTCGCGCACGTGGTAATCGCGGATACATTACACCTTCATATTAATGGAAATGTTGAGTGCTAATTAAAGGGACATCCTGATTGGTTGTAGTTGTGGGGTGATGGGGTCTTTAGCCCCTATAACTTTATGACGTCATTAGGCAGCCAACACCACCTTTTACTTGAATCTTTGCCTGTCAGAATGACAAATATGTGGAGGCAGTAATTAAGGAACTGTACTGTGTCTATAGGAGCTGCGGTGGCTCAAGTGGTTAAGACGCTGAACTGCAGGCTGTGGAAGGTCAGTAGTTCAGCAGTTCGAGACCCGGGTGCCGCATGATGGAGTGAGCTCCTGTCTCTAGTTCCAGCTCCTGCCAACCTAGCAGTTCGAAAGCAAGAAATTGCAAGTAGATAAATAGGTACCACTTCGGTGGGAAGGTAACAGCGTTCCATGTGCCGCAGCGTTTAGTCATGCCGGCCACATGACCATGGAAACATCTTCGGACAGCGCTGGCCCTTCGGCTTTGAAACGGAGATGAGCACCGCAACCCTAGAGTCAGATTCGACTGGCTTTCGAGCAAGGGAACCTTTACCTTTACTGTGTCTATGTCTAAGAGTTATGCATTGCCATTATAAAGAAGAGAACTTTAAAGTATTAGTTAGTCTGCAGAAGTTTGTTTATTTTTCATGCAAAGAACCTGTATCCTGACTAGATTTTGATGGTTTTTAAAAAATTTTGTTTTGATATTTTATTTTTATGACTTGTGTTGCATGTGTCTGACAGTGGCTCATTACCCGTGAGACGAATCCACCTCAGAGAGGCATGTTTGTGTAATTTTTAGGGAGCTCTTATGCCTGTGGTTCAGGAGTGAGAGGACTCCCTGTGACCCTGGGCCAGTCCTTGCAGTATTTATTAACAATTCAGCAGTTCAATTGAGTGGTTGGATATATCTCTTGTGTTACTTGTACACTTACAAGTCATGTAAACTTGCAAGGAGGTGACAGAGGCGAATAAGGTCTCCAAAGATCCCTTCTCTGGCTCCTGGGCAGGAACCTTTGGAGGAGGGGGAAGCTTTGGGCTTGCTGGAGTGGGCAGCAAGGTATAAAATTAAGAGAGTTTTTTGAGTTAGAACCAAGTTTCTGGAAGTTAAGCCTACTGCTTTCCTTAACTTTTATCAGTGCTGTATATATTCCTTTTCCAATACCTGAGGCGGGGGACACGGGACCTGCTGGAGCCGTCTCCTCCTCAGCCTCCTCAGGGTATTCCTCTTCAGCCTCTGGTGCTGCTGGGGTTTGAGGGGGTAAATCTATTGAGTTGTTGATATGGCATTCCACCAAGACACTAATTAACTAGAAACAAGATTGGCTAAGGCAGTCAGTTGGGGTTTGGTTGGACAGCACATCTACCGCTGCCCCGTTGCGAACCACAGTACTTGATGGAAGACCAATTTTGAGGTCAGCTTGTGGTTGTGGGTCATGCGGTGTTCTTTGGTAGCACAGTTGCAAGACCACCTGGGTAAACCTTTTCCATGGGACGTAGGTTTGGGCAGCTGATGAGAAAATGCAGCATTGTCAAACTCCTTTTTGTGAGAACTGTCTTTTTTTTTGGTGAGAACGGCCATCAGGCCGAGGAAAAATGCCGTCCGGATGACGTCTCATCTTCAAAACTGAACGAAACCCTCGTCGGCTGCGACTGTGTGTGAATTAAGATGTATATGTTGTCCTCCCTTACCCCACAAATCATTGTTAGTCCCTCATGAAAAATGAGTAACTGTAAATCGCTCAGAGCCAGCAAGCTCTTCAGGATTGAGCGATCAATAAATTGAAAGATTATTATTATTATTATTTTTACCAATTTTTAAACCTTGGGTTTGAAACCACTTCTTTGGTGTAGGTGGGTGGGGGACTGTTCAGAGGAAAACCCCATGTCCAGTTTGTGTTTCCCAAGGTCATCTGTAGCAGCAAACTATTTTTAAAAAAATGATTAACACATCAGCCTGGCAGATGGGTGGGAGGGGGTGGGGGAGTCACGTCTATACGCCACTCCCACACTCAGGTCTTCCACTGGAGAGCAAGGATGGCAGGAAGTGGGTTTCGGTGGAGGGAGGAACACCTTGACACAAGGGTAGCATACCACTTCTTAGGGGTAGGTGGGGGGGCTTGTCTAGAGAAAAACACACGTCCATTTTCAGTTTTTGAAGGTCATCTGTAGCAGCAAACAATTTTTTTGCAAATTAAAAACATGTTCGCCTGGCAAATTGGGGTGTGTTCAAAACTCCAATTCCATGCTCTGGTTTCCTGCTGGAGATCTAGGTGGGTAATGAGTGGGGTTTGGGAGGGTTGTAGGGGACCACATCGACACCTGGGTTGCAAACTGCTTCTTGTGATTAGAGGGTGGGGTGTTGTGTGATAATAAAAACCACTGCCCAACAGAATGTTTCCTAGATTCAGTAATGAGAGCTGGTCAGGGTTTGTTTTTTTGGGGGGAGGGCACAGCAAAAACAAAGCCACCCTTGGATACCAGCATTTACTGTGGGGGGAGTGAAAAACCACCACTGCTGGAGCAACGTTACGACATTTTGCGCTTTCCCCAATACAGTAAATTTGCCCTTTGCAACACTGGTTCAGTAATGCTGAACATGTAACCTTAAAAATGTGCTGGTGGGTGGGGGTGGGAGGGCAAAAAAACAAGCACTGCTGGAGCAACGCTAAAACTTTTTGTATTGGGGGGGGGTAATTTAGCCCTTTGTAAAAAGGGCTCCAGCAGCGCTACAAATTAACCTTAAAAATGTGCAGGTGTCTGTGGAAAACAACCATTGCTCTGCCTCCACTTTTCAAACTTTGGAAGGGGGATATAACTCTCAAAACAAAACCGTTTTCAAGGAACACACAATTTCAAGGACACACAAGTGTATTAATGCCTAGGACATGGCACATCTCTCTCTGTTCATTTGCGTTGGTGCAATGAAATTCACAAGGACATCATGAAACCGCTTACCCTCGGCAAGACGCTTCTTGCTGGCTTGAACTATGTCCTCTTCTTCCTCTGGCACCAGCAGGGTGTCTTGATCAGTATGTTCAAAGAAAACATCATGTTCCTTTACTTCATATACGTTGTGAAGAATCATGCAAGCAGTAACTACTGGGGTTATATTTTCAATAAATACTGTAGGTGTCAAACTAATTTGTAGGTGTCAAACTAATTTGTTATGAGAAGGCCGGATCTGGGGTTATATTTTCAATAAATACTGTAGGTGTCAAACTAATTTGTAGTTGTCAAACTAATTTGTTATGAGAAGGCCTGACATAAATGTTACTTTGTTGAGCCGGTCAAGTATGCCATAAAATGTAATGCCAAGTAAAAGTAACAGGTAAATGTTTCCCCTGCTCAAAAGCCAGTCGAATCTGACTCTAGAGGGCAGTGCTCATCTCCGTTTCCAAGACAAAGAGCCAGCGCTGTCCGAAGACTTCTCCATGGTCATGTGGTCGGCCTGACTAAACGCTGAGGAGCACGGAACGCTGTTACCTTCCCACCGAAGCAGTATCTATTTACCTACTTACAATTTCTTGCTTTCAAACTGCTAGGTTGGCAGGAGATGGGGCCAGAGACAGGAGCTCACTCCGTCACGTGGCACTCGGGTCTCGAACTGCCGAGCTACCAACCTTCGAGTCTGCAACTCGGCGTCTTAACCTCTGAGCCACTGTGGCCCTAATGACAAGTACCAGAGATATAAACTTTATAAATGACACAGGCAAACATAATCGACTATATTATTTTTACTCAAAATACAAACAAAAGCAACTGATTTCTAGGAGCAGCTGGTTTACTGGGGAACCCACAAAAGCCTCAATATAATCATATGCAAGACTAGTTTTTTCAAACCAGCCATTTTCCCCAAGTGACTGATCTCTGTTGCCTGAAGATCAGATGCAAACCTATTGGAATGAACTCCCTGACAAGATTAGGGGCCTGCGGGACCTGTCACAGTTCCACAGGGTCATGAAAATGGAGCTTTTCCGGCAGGCATTCGGATAGGAGCGGCATCATATCAGCCATGCCCTGTGTCGACCTAGAGCTAGAAGTTACCTAGAGTGGTAGCACCGCTGAATGTGTTCCTAAATGCACTTTAGTATATCGTGCCGCCATCATTACATCAACTGTTTTAAATGGTTTATTATGGATTTTATATTGAAATGTATACTGTTTTATTGGTTTTATGTGAGCCGCCCTGAGCCTGCTTTAGAGGGGAGAGTGGGGTAAAAGTTAGTTAAATAAATCACAGGTGATCTCCAGCCACACCACCTGGGAAACAATGCAACAAGAAACGTCTGAAGCATGAGGTAGTATAATGAAGAAACAGGGTGACATTTGTGTTTTGTACGAATGCTAGAAGCCTGCAGGACTTCCTGACCATCTCAGGCAGGCCTCTCCACAAAGCGGGAGCCGCTACAGACAGAATGGGATGGTCCATAGAAAGTACCAAAAAAGAAACCAGCAACAGGCCCCGTGTAACATGATTTCTTGCTTTAAACTGCATTTTAAACGCTGGCGAGGCCGGTTTCCCCCCAAAGCAACAACAAAATCAGCGTAAAATAGCACAATCCCTAGAAAGAACAGAAATTAGGGTTGCCAGGTTTCCCCTGGCCACCAGCAGGGGATGGGGAGGTAGGGCTGGAACTCCTGGAGATTTTGGGGTGTGTGTGGAGGTTTGGGAGGGCCGGGACCTCAGTGTGGCCCAGTGCCATACACTCCACCCTCCAAAGCAACCATTTTCTCCATGGGAATGGATCTCTGTAGTCTGGATATAAGCCAGGGGATCCCCAGGTCCCACCTGGATACTGGCATCCTTAAAAATCATCGCTGGATTAAAAAAACCCAACAACAACCAAACCCCCAAAAAACATTCAAAATCATCACGGAATCCAGAAACAAAAACCGGAGCGAGACGAAGCGTCGCCCTTCCCTTCCTCAAACTGCCCACCCATTTTGCAGCGCTTTCGCTCACACGCTCCATCGGAAAGGGACCAAACGTCGAAGGGAAAAACAATTTGTCCTTCACCTTCGGCAGCCCGAAGCGCTTCATGTACTCGGCGGCAGCAGCAGGCGCTTTTAAGAGGCCCCCAAAGTGTGACACACAGAAACCCTTCACCGCCAGCACGGGCACCGCACCAACCCCAATAGCCGCGCCGCAGTCCGGCCCGCGCGCCCGACTCGGCCGGCCCTTTCCAAGGCCTTGGAGCGGCCATCCTTGGCCAGGCGCCTTGTGCGCATGACGAGCGCCCTTTTTCGCTCGGGCTGCCTCCTTGCCACCGCGCACATGTTTGCCCAGAGCCGAGGCGCGCCAGGAGAAGAGGAGGAGGAGCGTCGCGCGGGGTGCAGAGGGAACAGACCCGCCTGGACTGGAGCCGTCCAAAAATTGCTGCTGAGGCTCCCCGGCGACGGTAAGAGCTGCCTCTTCGGTTTCTCTCTCGCCTGTCAAAGGCGCCCCTCCAGTTTCCTCCCCGTTTCCCCGGCGCCTTCCCTTTTTGGTGCACCCGCCAGGTAGCCGAGAAAAGCAACGGAGTGCAAGGCCCTGCCCTGCTTTTCCCTCTCCTCTTCCAGCCACAACCTCCTTCTCTCCTCGACCAGGAGGGGTCTCTTCCCCACCACAGTCTTGATCACAGGCCCCCCCCCCCCCCTTCAAGAGCTCTCCCTTCTTTCCTGTATCCTCCTCGCCCTACCACATTAATATTGTAACCCTCCTGCTGGTTCTGGGTCTTTTTTTAAAATTAGAAATGTCAAAAATTACAGACCGTGAGTGGATAATTAAGTATTTCTATGAGATCATAAATATCTACATTTAACCCCTTGTGATTTCTTTTTTTTTAGCCCCTTCTGATTTCTAATGTAGTTTTTTTTAATCTCTCTTAAATATATATGTATGTATGTATGTATGTATGTACACACACACACAAACATATATGTATGTATATGTATATATTTGTTTCTGTGCATGCCCTTTTCCTTTCTCTTCCATACCCCCCTCTGTCCCAGACACAGAAAAAACTCCCCTTTGAAAATCTTCTGAAAAATCATTTCAAAAATAGGGGGGGGGGAATTGCTCCTTCAGCAATCTCTGAAACCCATTTATACAGATTGCTCCTTCATAAATCTTCACAAAATATGTCTCCAATTTTACAATAGGAAAGTTTAAAGTTACCTAAGTCTCTTCCCAACCCCGCCCGCCCCCCCCCCCCCCACCCCTCACTTTT
>NW_015170340.1:170929-173365 GCF_001447785.1 Gekko japonicus | reverse complement strand
CCGACCAATCATTCTTTTTATCCATTTCTCTTCTTCACCTTTTGGCTAAGATCAAATGTGCAGTGTGTATTTCTTTTTGAAAACCACCTTTCCCCCCTCTTTCATAATTGCCTTCTTTGTAAAACCTAAGAGGAATCACTCTGAAAATGGTTTGTAAATTTTAAAGAAAAAGAAACACTTAATTTTTTTTAACCAAGTATGTAGCTTCCCTTCTCTCTCTAAAAGTCCAGGATTTTCAGTAGCCCTGGTTTTCTTTTGCCTTCTTTTGCTGTGCTGGGAAATAACTCAGCCATCTTTTGCCATGGCCCTTTTCATCTCCTTCTGATCAGCCCTGGTGGGGCTCCATCCTTCCAAACATGTAACAGCATTGGATGGACCAATATTGAAAATGGCAGGATTTGGTGGGGCGAACAGGACTGACACGGGATCCCCTTAAGACTGAATTTTGGCTGGATCTCCTTAAGACTGAAAGATGACACAGTTATTTGTCATCTTTCTGAAGGATGCCTCGTTTCTTTTGTTGCAGTGTCACCTTCCTTTCTTTTCTCTCAACTCCTTTGGCTCTGGAGACTGTCGACCCTTCTCCTAGCCTTCTCAAGCAATGGTTAGATTGGCAGAGAGGAGATACACCAAAGCAAAGCCTTATGTGAAGAGGAACAAGTTATTGCTGAAATATCGAGTGCTACAAGTGTGTCCCTCAGAAGGTCTCAATTGGTCTTAACTGAAATGTGGTTGTGTAGGAGATGGCTTACGTCAGGGGTTCCCAGCCTTTTTGAGCCTCCCAGCACCTTTGGAATTCTGCTACAAAATGGTGGGAGAATACCAGCTCAGATTCATCCCCGGTCTGTGAAGACAGCCGCGGAAACCAGCTGAACAGTATGGCCTGTGTGTCCTCAGAAACCTAAAGCTAAACCCCAAACTCAGCCCTGCGGGTCACCTGATTCAGCTCCCTCTTTCCTGAGATGCAGAGCAAAGCCGGATCATTTCACAAGCAGAAAAGGTAGCCCCTCTGGAGGATTCCTTGAGAATGTTTAATGTTCAGATACGGGGAGAAAAGACAGGGAAGATAGAGGACGCTTTGTGAGCACCCTGGAGTAAGTACTGGCTCCTAGTTAGCAAGAGTTTACCCTGGCCCAAGCTTCTGTGGGTTGTAGCCCTCTTTGTAGCCCTGTGCAGATGTCCCATCCACACATTGACTCACCCCGTGGGGAGAGAGTAGTGCAAGAGTGCCGGTCCCGCAGCCGCCTCTGCGCAATTGCTGAGTCGTCTACATGGATCAAACGCATGCAGGGAGCAAATCCATGTGCTCCCTCCCTGTGCTCAGCAGCGTTCAGCTGATCGTGGGGAGAAGGTGTACACGTGGGCATGTCTTCTGCACATTCATGCCGAGCAGATGGTTCAGTGTAGCATGGAGGTGGGTGGGGGAGCTGGGCCACGGCATTCATGCCCGCTTTACCAACCCGTGTGGTGAGTCAGCATACAGATTGTCTGCGAAGGGTTTCTCTGATGCCGCATAGTGGGTACTCATTAGGAACTGCTTCTTGGGGTAATGGTTAGGAACCAGTGTTCCCTCTAAACCGGTGGTAGGCAAACTGCGGCTCTAGAGCCACATGCGGTCTTTGGCCCCTTGAGTGTGGCTCTTCCGCCGTAGGTGCTGATGACCTAATTCCCTCCATTGTTCTCTATGGTGGGGGGAAAGTAACTTTTTTCCCACCATAAAGAACAATGGAGGGGATGGGGCAACCTGTTTGGGGGCCTGTTCAATGTTCCTGAAACATGGTGGGTATCTTGGGGAGAGGCTCCAGCAGCTACCCTGCAATTCTGGAGCCTCTCCCTCAAACCCCCTCTCCTCCAGCCCCCAGAATACACCCTATGTTTTCGCCATTGACTTCAATGGCCCATAGGATATAATGGGGCTGAACTGTGGGAAGCCCCAGCAGCCCTCAGGCCGGAGCACCTGGAGCAGTCTTGGGAGGCGGATTGGAAAAAAGCAAAACCAAAAGCGCAGGAACTCGAGAGAACTCCAGGAATGGAGCCGGTTCCTCTTCCACAGCCCAAAATGCGACCCACGAACCCTGAGCTTGCTTTTTCTCATTTGCGAGTCTGGCCTCCGCACTCCTTTAACAAGGCAGCCCTGAAGCTTGGGGCGGCGGGAGTTTCTTTGCACGCAGCTTGTGCAGCTGGCTGAGTGCCTCTTCTGCTTGCCCACCTCTCGTCTCTGCAACTCATCTTCTGCCAGGCATGGAGGAGCCCAGCTCGCCCAGGCTTCTTGCCTCCTGCTGCCTTGGCCCTCTTGTGCACGGGTGAGTCCCCAAATTTTGACTCTTCCTCTACAAGTCTCTAGCACTGGAGGTATTTGCCTCCTTCCCTCCTGCCTGCTATGGCTGCATAAATGTGAGAGATTTCTTAACATAGTGTGCCTGCCAGGGAAGCTGG
>NW_015170340.1:137465-169937 GCF_001447785.1 Gekko japonicus | reverse complement strand
GGCCATTGTTCACATTAGTGTTTGTCAGTCATTGTCATGATTTAATTTTATGGATACTTTGGACATATAGAGAGGATGAACGAAAGGAGACGAAACAAGTATACAAGACGAGTGTGGATGGGAGAGTTGGAAGGGGTCGACCTCAGCGAACGTACCTCAATCAGACTGAGGACATTTTTAGCAAAGGTCAGTTTAGGAGGACCCTAATTAAGTTAATAACAATGTACCTACCTATATAGTTTAAGTTTAAAAAATTTGGCTCTCAAAATAAATTTCAATCGTTGTACCGTTGATATTTGGCTCTCTTGACTAATGAGTTGTAATGCACCACTGCTCTAAACTGTGAAGTCTTGTGAGCAAAAATTCTACCTTGTGAGCTACTGGCATTAAAGTTGTGAGTGAGTGATTTGGCTACTGCATAAATTAGTTTGCTCTTCAGTCATTCCTCCTGAGCTAAGACAAATATCTGTGAGCTGGAGGCTAAAAATATGTGAGCTAGCTCACACTAACTCAGCTTAGAGGGAACACTGTTAGGAACTACAGTTTGGTGAAGTGGTTAGGAGTGCAGACTCTAATCTGGGAGAACCAGGTTTGATTCCGCGCTCTTCCACCTTGGGTCAGTCACAGTTCTCTCAGAGCTGTTCTGGAAAAAGCAGTTCTCGAGAGCTCTCTCAGCCCCACCTACCTCACAGGGAGGGAAAGGAGATTGTAAGTCGCTCTGCGACTCCTTCAGGTAGTGAAGGGTGGGGTATAAATCCAACCTCCTCCTCCACCTCCTCCTCCTCCTTCACACAGCGAGTGATTAAAATGTGGAATGCCCTGCCAGAGGATGATGTGATGGCCACAGGGATGAGACAGATTCATGGAAGATTTTTCTGTCAGCCTACTAGCCATAGTGACTGAGGGGAACCTCCACATTCAGCGGCAGTAAAACCTTGAACCCCAGAGCGAGGAGGCAACATCAGGGGAAGGCCTCAGCTTCTAAGCCCTGTTGGCCCTCCAGAGGAACTGGTTGGCCACAATGTGAGACAGGAGGCTGGACTAGATGGGCCACCGGTCTGACCCAGCAGGGCTCTTCTTATATAGACATATTTGTGGGTATGGGGGAAAAATAAGTGGCAGAGTAAAAGGGCCGTGAAATGCAGGAAGCAGGGCTGAGGTGTAATTATGTGAAATTGCAGGAAGCTGCAGAGATCTCTACGTAAGTGCCATCAAGTCTCTCAACCACCTTATGACACCCCACCCCACCCCCGTGAGGGGCTCTCAAGGCAAGTGAGAAGCAGAGGTGGTTGGCCATCATCGCCTTCCCCGGCAGTCTCCCGTTCACTGACTCTGCTTGGCTCCTGAGTTTTGACAAGACTAGGCTTCCCTCCCCCATTCGCAGTAATTTTGCTAAGCTGGCTGCTTCCGGAAAAGGTTCAGAGTCCAGATCTTACCAAGATCATTGGCACCTCTAAAGAATCCTGAGTCTGCATTCAAGGGAAATATGGTACGGAGGTTGGAGCGTTGGTGTAGACCTCGGTTCAGAGTGGCCCTTAGCTAACAATGCTGTTCCCTTCCCACCGAAGCGGTACCGATTTATCGACTTGCAATTTCTTGCTTTCAAACTGCTAGGTTGGCAGGAGCTGGAACTAGAGACGGGAGCTCACTCTGTCATGCAGCGCTCGGGTCTCAAACTGCCAAACTACCGATCTTCAGGTCTACAGTTCAGTATCTTAACCACTTGAGCCACCGCAGCCCATCTCCCTCTCCCTCCCTCCCTCCCCCCCCCTCTCTCTGTGCCTTGCCTACCTCACAAGGTTGTTATGAGGATACACTTGGGAAGGGAGAATCAGGTATGCTGCCCTGAGCTTGGCAGAAGAACAGGATAAAAATGCACAGATAGTTGTTAGAAGCCAGATGGCTACCTACGGAGTGTTTTAGCTGTAATTCACACAATGCGGAGTCTTTGGGGCTACTGTGAGGATTTTGGACCACATGTGTGCAGGGACCAATGTTCCCTCTAAGCTGTGAAGTCTTGTGAGCAAAAATTCTGCTTTGTGAGTTACTGGCTTTAAAGTTGTGAGCCAGTGATTTGGCTACTGCATAAATCAATTAGCTCTGGAGCCCTCCTTCCTGAGCCAAGGCAAAAGTGTGTGAGCTGGAGGCTAAAAAATTGTGAGCTAGCTCACACTAACTCAGCTTAGAGGGAACACTGGCAGGGACGTCTCTGCTTCCAGGATGCGCTCAGGCCTAATATGAATCTGGAATGTGGCACACATGGAGAAGGGGCTTCAGCCTCTCCCTACTGCGCTTTTTCCTTGAGAACGGTTCTCAAAAGAGTTCTCTCAGCCCCACTTACCTCACAGGGGTGTCTGTTGTGGGGAGAGGAAGGGAAGGAGATTGTAAGCTGCTCTGAGACTCCGAGTGAAGGGCGGGGTATAAATCCAGTCTCTTCCTTTTCCTCTTCTTTCTCCTCTTCCTCTTCCTCTTCTTCCTCCTCTTCTTCGCTTACATGCAACAATGGGGAAATGGTAGAGCATCTGCCTTGCATACAGAAGTCCCAGGTTCAGTACCCGGCGTCTGCAGCTAAAAGCATCAGGTGATAAGTGATGTGAAAGTGTTTCTGCCGGAGACACTGGAGAATTGCTGCCAGTCCGAGCACACCAGGGATCCCCAGCCATTTTGAGCCTGCAGGCGATTTTGGGATTCTGACGCAGGGCAGTGGGCACAGTCACAAAATGGCTGCCACAGGACACAGAGCCAACAACGAAATATCAAGGATACACGTGCACACATGTATATACATAAATATATATAAAATCAGAAACACTCTGATTTGACATCAGCCCTTCCTTTTTTTTTTGGGGCTGTTCCCCCGCCATTAAAAACAATAGAGGACGGGGACACCTTCTTTGTGGGTCCATAGCATTTGACCCCCTGCTCCAATCTTTTTGAAACTCGGGTGGTCTTTTGAGGAGAGACACCAGCAGCTATGTTGAAAATTTGGTCCCTCTGTCTCAAAAAACAGACCCCCTGGGTTGATTCCCCATTATAGCCTCCAGAAGCCTTCACACTGTTGCCCCCCAAGCGCCAAGAATGCAGAGCATCACTTGCCCCAGACAGAGTGTTCCATTTGTACCTTGTGGCTAATAGCCGCTCATGGACCTCTGCTCCATATGCTGATCCAATCCCCTCTTGGCGCTGTCTATGCTTGTAGCCGCCGCCACTTCCTGCGGCAGTGAATTCCATATGTTAATTACTCTTTGGCTGAAGAAGTGCTTCCTTTTATCTGGTCTAAGCCGACTGCTCAGCAATTTCATGGAGTGCCCACAGCCCTGAGCAGAACAACAGCAAAAAAGTCAAATTTGGGTCTAAAATCTGAGTACCCATTTTTATTCCACCTAACTATGTGATGGTCCATCCCCAGCTCTGAGACCACTCAGCTTAGAAATTAAGCACTGCCTTTACCTGTTAAAGTTTTTGTAAAAGTAAGTATTCATCTCCCCTGAAATTAGCACAGAGAGAAAAGGAAGAGGCATATAGAAACCAAACCCCTTGTATGGCCGATTCTGTGCTCCTCAGGTAACCTCTCACCCGTGCCAGGAAGTGGTATCCCGGGCACTTCCTGTAATGGTGTGTGTCTAGAACACAAGCCAAAGGAGGGCAAGACTGTTGGTGGCCGTTCTTCACTGGTGGTGGTGGTGGGGAGCCCAAAAGAGGGGTGGAAATGTGTGTTTAAAGAGGTCGTCTTTTTCCTTGAGGAAAAGAAACAGGCAGCCTGATTCAAACCAAGCTCCGAACAATCTTTTGGGCTACAGGTTAAAGCCTCAGAACAGAAAGGGAAGATGGAACTTCACTGCCATTTCCCACAAGAGGAGCTGGAGAGCAGACGTGATATTCTTTTCAGAGAGCGGAAGGCCAGATGAGAGCGTGAGGAGCTGCTGGTGTTACAACCACGATATTTTATTCTGCTGTCCCTCTGTGGTGAGCCACTGGGCCAGGCCAGAGTTAGTTGCTAGTGTTCGTCTACAGTCCCGTACCCCCCCCTCCACCTCTCTTTGCCCGCAAGGCAGCATCTCAGCCCCTCCAGCTCTGGAAGGAGTAGAAAGAGATCTGGATTGTTCTGGGGCTTTGCCTGGGCAAGAACAGCCTTCCTTTGGTATGCCCAGCCTCAGCTTCTATGTTTCGCTCCTCACCCCTGTTACTGCCTTAGGGCCAGTTCTGACGGAGGGAAGCCACATCGCTCATGGTGCGTGCGCGCTCCGTTTTTCTTCTTGTGCCATCAGTTCTGATCAAACAGGTTTTTCAAGCTTCCACGGTGCTCCAAGAACGTGCCCAGCCAGCGGTAATGATGGCGCTAAAGAAGTGAGTATACAACACCAGGAACAACCTTCTGTTGAGGTTAACTGGTGTGGTTAGTCCAGTCACCATTAGTTAGCAGAGTGCTTAAATGAAGCCACAAACGCAGGAGCGTCACTTTACCAGATTACTCAGTTTACAAAGCTACATAGAGCCACATTGCAAGTTTAGAAGAGAAATACTTCTCTTTTTATATGAGGAATATAGAAGTTTAGAAGATAAATACTTCTCTTTTTATATGAGGAGCTGCGGTGGCTCAAGTGGTTAAGACGCTGAACTGCAGGCTATGGAAGGTCGGTAGTTCAGCAGTTCGAGACCCGGGTGCCGCATGATGGAGTGAGCTCCTGTCTCTAGTTCCAGCTCCTGCCAACCTAGCAGTTTGAAAGCAAGAAATTGCAAGTAGATAAATAGGTACCACTTTGGTGGGAAGGTATCAGCGTTCTGTGCGCCTTGATGTTTAGTCATGCCGGCCACATGACCACGGAAACGTCTTCGGACAGCGCTGGCTCTTCGGCTTTGAAACGGAGATGAGCACCGCAACCCTAGAGTCGGATTCGACTGGCTTTCGAGCAAGGGAACCTTTACCTTTACCTTACAGTTTGGATAGGAAAGAGCAGAGATTGATAGGTTACTAACTTACTAGCTAAAGGATGGAGGCGGATGGCGAGAGGCCCATCTGCCTCATGGTGCCAAGACAGGACTGCGTGTCCCTCGCTTGGTACGTGCAGGAAGAGAGCAAAGTCTTCAGTCAGAGTGAGAGAGAAGCAGGAAAGGGAAGTTGATCTCTGAGAACACAATCTACATTTCAAAGAGAACAGTGGCAGAAGAGTAGATACAGGAAGAAAGGTCAGTGTGCCTGTCTAGCTTCTCTTGCCACTCAATCTGGAGGTTTGAGACAGGGGACATCACATCTGGAACTTCCAACACCTTCAACTCTCTAAAAAAGGAACAAAAAACTGTTGTCCATTTCTGGCCAGAGAGAGGAGCAAGACCACAGAGAAAAAGGCCACTTAGAAGGAGGGAACAGGTGGCTCATCTGTCCCCTCCCAGATCAGGGGATGGAGTTTATTTCAGTGATTAATACTACTACTACTAATAATAATAATAATAGTTGTTGTTGTTGTTTAGGTTGCCTTATCCTGACATTCTGATTTGCTTTTTGTTAAACCTCTGGAAATGACGTAATAGAACGTCAATCCTCATTTTCAGAATATGGCCCCTGTCAGGTCTGTTCGCGTATCCTGCTGTTAGTTAAAACAGAAACTCAGTGGTTTCTTAAAGGCTAATAAAGTTGAGTGCCACTGTACCCCTCTGGAATTCTTTAGTTATTTGAAACATTAATTAGCTGCATATCTTCCTCGCAGAGCTCAAGGCAGCTTACAACACAGATAAAATACATGCAACGTCCTACTTTTGTTTGTAATAAAAGTTATGAAAGGTCCATTGCAAGTCATTCTGGCTGGTAATGGATTAATCCAAGTTTAATATTGCAAAACTTGAGCTGTCATTCGTAAAACAACTTTCTTGAGAGTATTTAACATCTCCCACTTTTTTGTCGTTTTTGTTTTGCCAGCAATTTTATTCATTTAAACAGCCTTACAGTTTCATTCTGGCTTTTACACCTTCTCTTCTAAGGTTACTGGAGCAAATGATAATGCCCGAAAGCAATTTCAGTGCTCCTTGGACAGTAGATGAATTGGCCACCAGGGACCGGCAAGGAAGAATGGCTCCATTGGAACAGGTTGGAACAGCTCCATCGGTTAACCACACTGGAACTTTCCCCTCTGACCCCATTACTGTAAGGTGCTGGGACTGGAATGTCCTGAACCAAATACTTAGAAGGCTGCCGTTCCACCACAGAGTCACTGCACAGCCACAATGCCCTCCCCCCAGTAACAGACAATCTTGTTTTTTAACAATTTTATTTATAAGATAAACATACATACATACAACAAAAAAGGGGGACGTCTGTTTACATAATTGTTTTGTCTGTTAAATTACCTCATACATTAAGAAGTTGTAATTTTTAATCTTTTCCACTTTGTATTTTAGAGTATATCTTTGTTTATAACTAAAAAAGTAACAGACAGTGTTGTAGCCTTGAAAAGTACCTGCAGACATTCCACCACACACAGGACACCGCACCCTGTCTAATGGCAGCACGGCCATGCAGGACTGCCATTGTAAGCTCCCTGGGGCAGGAACCTATTTGATTATACAGCACTGCAAAGCTTTGAAGCTGCAGAGTCTTCCCCCAATCCGAGGAGCCTCCCTCCATCTTAAGTCGCTCTTCCTCCAGCCTGAGGAAGTTTCCTCCAGCTTCCTCTGGCAGAAGAGCCATTTAAATCAGAGGGAAATGGCTGGAGGGGAATGTCAAACTTTGCTGAGCCGAATGGGAGGACACAGGCCATGAAATGTAATTATACACACACACACAATGTTGTATAATTTATTTATTTATTCTTTAGATTTGTATCCTGCCCTCCCCGAAGGCTCAGGGCGGCTAACAAAGGCATAGATGCCAAATTTAAACAATAGAACAGTATAAAAATACAATAATACAGTATTTATTTATTCTTTATTTATTCTTCACATAAGAGCAGCCTTGCTGGATCAGACCAGGGGCCTGTTGAGTCCAGCATCCTGTTTTACACCATGGCCAGCCATGTGCCCCTGGAAGACTCACGGACCGGGGCACAGGGGTCAATGCCTCTCCCCATTGTCGCCCTCCCCCCAGCACTAGGATTCAGAAGGTGACTGCCTCTGAACATGGGGGTTCCATTTTATTATTTATTTATTTATTTAACTTGTCTCCTGCCCTACCCCACTAATGTAGTCATTGTGGCCCATAGCCATGGATGGGCACATATATTCTAAAGAAATTATGTAAGTTCTGTTCTCCAGGTTGTGGACTAAAGCTGGTCCCAGCCCCACCCGCTTTAGAATATAGTAATTCTTAGCATTTATATAGCACTTGCAAGTGTTCAAAGTGCTTCACGCACATTTTTACTCTTTTTTAAACAACATATACATTACCCCCCCCTGCTCTAGATACATGGCAAGGCACTTCTGATAAGGAGCAATGCAATAGTAATTACTTACAACAATTGAGCTGCAGTGGCTCAAGTGGTTAAGATGCTGAACTGCAGGCTGAAAGGTCGGTAGTTCAGCAGTTCGAGACCCGAGGGCCGCATGACGGAGTGAGCTTCCGTCCGTGGCTCCATCTCCTGCCAACCCAGCAGTTTGAAAACAAGAAATTGCAAATAGATAAATAGGTACCGCTTCGGTGGGAAGGTAACAGCATTCCGTGTGCCTTGGCGTTTAGTCATGCCGGCTACATGACCACGGAAACGTCTTCAGACAGCGCTGGCTCTTTGGCTTGGAAACGGAGATGAGCACCGCAACCCTAGAGTCGGATTCGACTGGCTTTCGAGCAAGGGAAACCTTTACCTTATAACAAAACCAGAAACAATAAGAACATAAGAGACGCCAATGTTGGATCAGGCCAAACATTGGCGTTTCTTATGTTCTTATGTTCTTATCCTTACAACAACCCTGTAACGGAAGTCAGTATTACTATCCCGATATTGTAAGTGGACAAGAAAGACATGTATTGCCTAAGACTCACATGATCGCATGACGCCTGAGTGGGAAATGTCTCGACTCCCAGTTTGTTTCTGTACTCTTATTATACCAGTTCTCTCTACTTTGAATAGGTAACAGTTCAGATAATTCAGACTACAGTCCTAAGAACACTTCCCAGGGTGTAAGCCCCATTGAATAAAAAGGGTTTTACTTCTGACTGGACCTGCTTAGGACTGCTCCCTTGGTCCCTTGTTGTTTCTGAAATGGCAGGAGGGTTTAGATACTGACTGGTGTGATGGTTAAGTGCGCGGACTCTAATTTGGGAGCACCGGGTTTGATTCCCCACTCCTCCACTTGCACCTGGCTCCACTTGCACCTGGCTGGATGACCTTGGGCAAGCCATAGTTCTGTCGGAGTTGTTCTTGAAAGAGCAGTTCTCGAAAGAGGTCTCTCAGCCCCACCCCAAGGGATTGAACCTGGGACCTTCTGCATTCCAAGGAGGTGCTCTACCACTGATCCATGGCCACTCCCCAAGAAAATATTTTTAAACTGCTCTGAAGCTTTTGTGCAAAACAATCTTCTGGTGACCTCATATCTGTGTTTTTTTCCCCCAGTGCTTTACTGTGTTGGGCTCGAAGCACACAGCCAATGAGACATTTCCATGATGCCGTTCCGTATGGTCTGCTGTCCACACCTAAGCCTCAGAGCAGGTTGGTATCTGGCTTTCCACCTATCATTTTGAAAATGTGCTGAACAATTTGCTCTTCTGTGACATAATTTAACATTAGTTTGATAACCTGCCAATGTTGAAGAAGAAGAGATTGGATTTATACCCCGCCCTTCCCAACCCAAAGGTATCTCAGAGCGGCTTACAAACTCCTTTCCCTTCCCCACAACAGACACCCTGTGAGGTGAGTGGGGCTGAGAGAACTCTGACAGAAACTGCTCATTTTCAAGGACAGCTCTTGTCAGAACTATGGCTTGGCCAAGGCCATCCAGCCAGGTTCAAGTGGAGGAGTGTGGAATCAAACCCGGTTCTCCCAGATTAGAGTCCGTGCACTTAACCACTACACCAAACTGGCTCTATAGGTCTTCATCTCTATATGAGATATATTTTCACACAGTCTGATCATCTGTATAGTTTTTCATCATTATGGATTCTTTTGTGCTGTATCAGGTTGGTTCTCCGACTGAAACTTTCAGTACATTCTGAGCCTCTGTGCAGTTTCTCTCCCACATGGATCCTGTCGTTCTGAATAAGGCTCAGCTGCCAACTGAAGCTCTCTCTGCATGCTAGGCATTTATACACAGCTTACCTTCAGTCATGCAGTGAAGATCCCTGCAGCTGTCATCGAAAGCAATTTTTAGAAATATCTGCTCAGTCAATTTGGTGTAGTGGCTAAGTGCGCGGACTCTAATCTGGGAGAACCGGGTTTGATTCCCCACTCCTCCACTTGCAGCTGCTGGATGACCTTGGGCAAGTCATAGTTCTGTCAGAGCTGTCCTTGAAAAAGAGCAATTTCTGTCAGAGCTCTCTCAGCCCCACTTACCTCACAGGGTGTCTGTTGTTTGGAGGGGAAGGGAAAGGAGTTTGTAAGCTACTCTCAGACTCTGAGTGAAGGGCAGGGTATAAATCCAATCTCTTCCTCCTCCTCCTTCTATCAGCTCTCCAGAGGCCAATCATTTGATCTGCTGGGCAAAAGCCCCATCTGGCCCCACCCACTTTCTAAAAATACTTGGTAGGCACCATATACTAATGTTGGTGGGAAGCCTCAACATGGTGCAGGATGGACCATGCAAGGCTGGGATAGGGACGAGGCAGATGGTAACTCCTGCTGGGGAAGACCTTGATCGATGGGATACCCTGGAAGGCTGCTACCAGTCAGATGGGCCAGTCGTCAGATTGGTGAAAGGGCAGTTTTCTGTGCCACAATTGGTACAGAATGCTGCCGCCAAAATGCTGGCTTGCAGTGGGCCATAGGGACCATATCACTCACAGTGTTCCCTCTAAGCTGAGTTAGTGTGAGCTAGCTCACAGTTTTTTAGCCTCCAGCGCACACATTTTTGTCTTACCTCAGGAAGGATGGCCTCAGAGCAAACTAATTTAGGCAGTAGCTAAATCGACCGCTCACAACTTTAATGCCAGTAGATCACAAAGTAGAATTTTTGCTCACAAGACTCTGCAGCTTAGAGGGAGCATTGCACGACTCCAGTCTTGGCCCATCTACACTGGCTCCCTATTTGCTTCTGGGTCCAATTCAAGGTGCTGGTGTTGACCTTTAAAGCCTTATATGGCTTGGGGGATGGCATACCTTAAGGACCACCTTTTCACATATGAATCTACCTGTCCACTCTGGTCATCTTCAGAGACTCCACTTCAAGTGGCCTTCTCAGTCGTGGCTTCAGAACCTTAGAGCTCCCTCCCCCAGGGAGATCGATCTGCCTCCATCTATCATTGCCTTCAGTTAGCAGGTGAAGACTTTTTTCCTTATGGTTGGCGAACCCCCAGTACACTCCTCCTCCCCAGTTGTGTTAATATTTGTATGTTTGTGTTTTTTATTGAATTGTTTAAATATTTAAAATGCTATTTGAATGTTTGAAATGTTGTAAATTTTGGGAGGGAGTTGCCTTTTGTGTGTGCACGCGCATGTGTGTGTCCATGCCTGGAAGTCATGGCGACCTCTGGCGACTCCTACTGGGGCATGGAGGACCTTCAGAGAGGTGGCTTGATAGCCTGCCTCTGGCCTCCCGGCCCTGGTATTCTCTGGCGTTCTCCCATCCAAATACTTTCCAGGGTCAGTCCTTCTTAGCTTCCAAGATCTGACGGGTCCGGGCTTGCCTGGGCTATCCAGGTCAGGGCTAAATGTTCTGATGTTCAGCGTCTTTGGGAGAGACCCCCATTCAGGGGTCATTTCCTGCAGGAGCGCACAGGAGCGGAGCTCTGGCAGTAAAGAGCCCAGGGGGCAGGCACATGCAACAAGCCCCACCCCCTGCTCCCAGCAGCCCTCAGTCAGAGCAAGAAGCAGCCAGGTAAGTTGCAGAGTCCCCCCCCCCCGGGTCCAAAACAGTCCAGTGGCACCTTTAAGACCAAGTTTTATTCAGGTACAAGCTCTCACCCCCCCCCCCCCCCAATAGCTAGCAATCCAAAACAGTCCAGTGGAGCCTGGGCAGTGGGTGTTGCCTTCTGACACACTTCCGGTGATGTCAGGGTGTGTGGCATATGCACATAAGTCATGCTAATGAGTTATGCTAATGAGCTCCTGCACCTCTTTTTCTACGAAATGACCCCTGCCCCCATTTGGGTTGAATGGCAGCATAGAAATGTTTCAAATAAATAAATACATAAATATGTGTGCTTTGCACACATGAGGTCCCGGGTGTATTCCCCAGCATCTCCAGTGAAAAGGGTCAGGTGATGGGAAAGATCTCTACCTCAGTCATCGGAGAAGAGATATAAGGCAGTTTCACATGTGCTAGAAACTTGATTTTTTAAAAGGGCCGTCAGGATTCGAAATTTAGCATCCAGGGAAATTACGATATTAGAATCATAGAGTTGGAAGGCACCTCCAGGGTCATCTAGTCCAACCCCCTGCACAATGCAGGAAATTCACAAATACCTCCCCCTCCACACACCCAGTGACCGCTGTTCCATGCCCAGAAGATGACAAAAAACCTCCAGGATCTCCAGCCAAACTGGCTTGGAGAAAAATTGCTTCCTGACCCCAAAGTGGTGATTGGCATTTCCCTGGGCATGTAAGAAAGGGCCTCGAGAACTAAGCACTGAGGCAACCCTTCCTGCCCTCCCTCTCATGACCTGCCTAAATTCACACAATCAGCATTGCTGTCAGATGGCCATCTAGCCTCTGTTTGAAAACCTCCAAAGAAGGAGAGTCCACCACCACCTCCCAGGGAAGCAGTACAGTGCAATAATGGAACATGTGAACACACACACACACACCTTGTGCGGTGTGAGGATTGTGGGGCCTGTAGTACGGTTTGTAGAACAAGTCACTCCACTAATTACCATTATACACTCATGGCTGTCTATGGCTTATTGGTATCTTGACTTTGCACCCAAATGCTGTTCATTCTGATCTGAGAGAGATTTGCCTTCTTTCGGTAGCCCTTGGGAAGGGCTGTGACTCAGTGGCAGAACACCTGCGCTGCTTGCTGGAAACTCTGATCAGAAGGATCTCAGGAGCCGTGAAAGACCCTTTCCGTGCCGGAGATCCCAGGGAGCCACTGTCATTCAAAGCCAACAGTACAGGCTTGGATGGGTCAAAAGTCTGATTCAGTCGAAGGCAACTTTGTTATGTCTGCTTGTTACTGGGTTGGAAGGAGCCACGGTGGCTCAGTGGTAGAGCACACCCTTTACATAGAGCCGGTTCCCAGCCTGGCCGGCACAGTGGGGACCTGGGAGAACAAAGTTCAAATCCCCATTTGCCGTGAAACTCACTGGGTGACCTGACGCTCATACTCCCCCCCCCCACCTCCTTTACAGGATTATGATGAGGATAAAATGGGGTGGAATCGTGTACACTGCCCTGAGTTCCTGAACAGGTACTTAATTAATTAAATGAACAAATTGTCCCTGGCATCTCTAGTTAAGCAGGCTCCCTGGCTTTTGGAAAGGCCTTTTTTCTCAGCCGGAGACCCAAGAGGAGGCAGCCACTGCCCGTCAAAATAGGCAGCATTGGGTTAGATTTGTTTATTCACTTTGTTATTAACCCTGCCTTTCCTCTTAGCTCCAGTCAGATACTATCCAGTGATGCAGCAGTGGTCTGACAGCGGACATCAGCCCAGGCACGGAGATGAAGGTAAGGATTTCTGGCCCATTTGCAGCTGGTTCCCTCCAGCCACCTCCACCCCTAATATCAGATTTTTTTTTCTTTCTTTCTTTTTTGCTGTCAAGTCACAGCTGACTTAAGGAAGACCCCCCCCCTAGGGTTTTTGGGACTGGAGGCGTTCAGAGGTGGGTTGCAGTTGCAGTTGCCTGCCTCTCCGTGGCAACTCCAGACATCCTTGGTGGTCTCCCATCCAAACAGTGACCCATCTGCATCTAGCATTTGCTCCGCTGTTCTACCAAATCCATGTTGGAACAGAAATTCCCCTCTACGTTGCATGCGACTTTCACTTTCTTCGATTGTCGGGTTTTATTGTAGTGGTTAAGTGTGCGGGGGTCTAATCTGGGAGAACCGGGTTTGATTCCCCTACTCCTCCACTTGCAGCTGCTGGATGACCTTGGGCAAGCCATAGTTCTGTCAGAGCTGTCCTTGAGAATGAGCAGTTTCTGTCAAGAGCTCTCTCAGCCCCACCCACCTCACAAGGTGTCTGTTGTTGGGAGGGGAAGGGAAAGGAATTTGTAAGCCCGAGTGAAGGGAGGGGTATAAATCCAATCTCCCCCTCCTCCTCCTTCTTGTATTGTAGCCTCCACACTGCATGCCAGTTTCACTTCCTTTGATCTCTCGGTTTTACGGTACTGTCTGCAAAGATTTATGGCTGTTTCACGAGTGACTCTGCGATCAGCGTGGGTTTGGTAAAACAACGGAGCGAATGCTAGATGCAGAATGGGCTTGACCCTGCTTAGCTTCTGAGACCTGATGAGATCCAGCTAGCCTGGGCCTTCCAGGTCAGGCCTGAAAGACCCACGCTTTAACAGGAGGGGGCAGAGCAAGAAAGAACTTGCCTCCCCCCCCCCCTGCATTTTTCTGTCCCTCTCTAGGAAGGAGAGAACTCTGCCTGTTTAACCCCTTGAGCATCAGCTCCTGAGCAAGCGGAGGAGACCTTAATTGTTGTCTGATTCAAAAGAGATGAGTGGTAGATGGGGGGGGGGGCAGAGACAGCAGACAAGAGCTGCCATTCACATCTGTAATGGAGAGAACTGCTGCATCTCCGAGGTTCAAATCCTTCCGGGGGTGTGTGTGTGGAAACAAACCACTAAAGCCAGTGCAAACATCTTGCACACTTTAGTTCCATTGGTTTCAAGGGGTTTGGCCCGATGCACTGGATCTCCGTGTCTTGAAGGTACTGGGAAGCAGAAGAGATGATGCTCCCTCCCTCTCTTCCCCTCCAGATCCCTCCTCCCCTCCCCTCCTCCCCCATCTATGAGCTCTGATCTCGGATTAGTAGGGCTTGGCTTGGCTCCTGTTGCTTCAGTCAAGTGATGGGAAGCGGAAAGGAATGAGCAACCAGCGGGAGCACCCAAAACAAAACACCTGGAAGCTGCAGAGGAGGAGGCATCGGGGGAGTCCTCCTGCCCGAGGAGGAGGGGGCCAGATGGGGAAGGAGAAGAACTGAGCAGGTGAGCAAATTCGGTCCCGGCGGGGGGGGGGGGAGGCAGCCATATGGTAGAGAGTTGCTAGTGTGGAGTCAGATCCCGTTGCTCCATCTTGCTGAGTTTGGGTTCCTCTGGCTGGCAGCAGCTTTGGGGGGGGTGTCTTCAGGCCGAGAAAGGGGTCTTTCCCGAGACACATTAAGTGGAGACGCCAGGGCTCGGACTTGCAGTCTTCAGCACAGTAAAGCAGGTGCTTGTATCAGAGGGAGATGACTTAGACCGTGGCAGGTCGACTAGCCCAGCAGTCGCCTGTCCTGGCTGGCAGGGGCTTGCTAAGAAGGTCTCAGGCAGAGGGACCCCTCCTAGCATTGCTAGCTGAGATCTTTCGACTGGAGGTGCCCAAGTGAATCTGCGACTTCCTTTTCGTTTTCATCATTTTAGTAAAATGAATACATTGGGAGAACGAGATCAGTTTCTGCAGGACACCGAAAGCAAAGGTAAACCCCCATCTTATACTTTGTTTCCTCAAAACGCGATGAACGATACTCATCTTTCCACAAATGTGTCTGCGTCCTCAGAACTGTTCCTTTGGCCCTGGTGATAAGAATATTTTCCTGATATGACACCTGTCTCATGGGGAGAGGGAAACCTCCCCCCCAACAATCTGGTGGCATCCCAGAAAGTAACAAAATGTATTTCAGCACTGGCTTTCACAAGTCAGGGCTCCCTTCGTCAGGCTGGCGGGACTTTGTTTCCTTCCAGTAAGCCGCTGCTATTTTCAAATGTAGCTACGATTTTCAAATCTTATCACCAGTTCTGTACCTCATCCATTGACAACCATCTTCTAAATAGCATAGCAGAATTACTTTGGAGGGAAGAGGAATATTACAGCCAAAGTTCCCTCTAAGCTGTGAAGTCTTGTGAGCAAAAATTCTACTTTGTGAGCTACTGGCATTAAAATTGCGAGTGAGCGATTTGGCTACTGCATCAATTAGTTTGCTCTGGAGCCATCCTTCCTGAGCTAAGGCAAAAATGTGTGAGCCGGAGGCTAAAAAACTGTGAGCTAGCTCACACTGACTCAGCTTAGAGGGAACACTGATTTACAGCCTTAACGTTTTGTTGATGATCTTTTACCAATAAATTGTAGAAAGTACCTTCCAACAACCTCTACGGAAGGTTTATATACTCAAGCCAGTTTACTTTTGTTTATGTGTTTAAAACATTTCTGTGCTGCCTAGTGGGACACGCTAAATGACCTTTGCTGTTATTTAATATGCAGGGGTATAAAATTTCTCCCGTTGACATTCGTAAAAATCCTCCGAAGAAAGTTACTAGATGATCTAGGTCTGTGCATGGTGGTAGGACTTTGCAGAGGCAGACAGTGGCCAAACCAGCTCTGTTAATCTCTTGCCTTGAAAGCCCTGTGGGGGGTCTCCATAAGTTGGCGGTGACTTGACCACACTTTCCAAGCACACCGATGTATGCAGTCGCAGCCAGTGCTCCCTCTAAGCTGTGGAGTCCCGTGAGCAAAAATTCTACTTTGTGAGTTAAAGGCCTTAAAGTTGTGAGCGAGCGATTTGGCTATTGCATACATTAGTTTGCTCTGGAGCAATGTTCCCTCTAAGCTGCGGAGTCTTGTGAGCAAGAATTCTACTTTGTGAGTTAAAGGCCTTAAAGTTGTGAGCGAGCGATTTGGCTATTGCATACATTAGTTTGCTCTGGAGCCCTCCTCGCTGAGCCAAGACATAAATGTGTGAGCCAGAGGCTAAAAAACTGTGAGCTAGCTCACACTAACTCAGCTTAGAGGGAACACTGCTCTGGAGCCCTCCGTCCTGAGCTGAGACAGAAATGTGTGAGCCGGAGGCTAAAGAACTGTGAGCTAGCTCACACTGGCTCAGCTTAGAGGGAACACTGGTCGCAGCCAACATGCCTGGTGACCCCCATAGTGTTTCCAAGGCATGTGTTTAAGCAGAAGTGGTTTGGCCCTTGCCTACCTCTGCATACTGACCTTGGACTTCTTTGAGGGTCTCCCGTCCAAGTACTAACTGGGACAGGCCCTGCTTAGCTTCCAAGATTTGATGAAATTGGGCTAGCCTGGACAGTCCAGATCAAGTCACACACAGTAATTATATCATTCTTATTAAGTCGATCTTATATTAAATCTTGTTTAGATATATGTCTTCAAGTGGCAACTTTCAGCACCTATATTTATGGTTCTTTTGTGGTGGTTGTGATAGCAAATCAGCCTGGTACAGCCTTAGGCAGAGGAGGATCTCTCCTAGCACCCACTGCTTGAGATTGTTCACCTGGGGATGCCGGGGGTCAGACCGAGGCAGGCTGGTTATCCTCCTTCAGTACCGTCAGTGGTTCTGCAGGGGCTAATGCAGAGAAAGGTCTTTCCCATCATCCCTCTCTCTGAGATCAAGGATCTTTTCCGTACAAAACAGGCGGCGTACCCCTCAGACACAGCTCAGAGAGTTAGACTGCCTCCGCACATGTTGAATAATGCGCTGTCAATGCACTCTGGTGACTGTTTTGCAAGTGGATTTTCCTTTTCACACTGGTGTCCCGGCCCCACTGCTGGACCCCCTGATGGCACCTGGTATTTTTGGCCACTGTGAGACAGAGTGTTGGACTGGGTGGGCCATTGGCCTGATCCAACATGGGCTTCTCTTATGTTCTCTTATGTTCTAAGCTTCAGTTGCAAACGATCACTAAAGTGCACCGGAAGTACATTATCCACTGCATGTGAAAGCACTCTTAGTCTGTTGCAGCCGCTTGACTTAGATTGGGGAAACGCTGGTTCAAGTAATATTAATAGAGTAAGAATGATCAAAACACATGAAGCACTTAGAACACTGATATCACTGTATCTTTGTTCAGATTGTTTCAAGTGCAGCATTTTGTTGTCATCCTTACAACAGCCCTGTGAAGCAGACAAATTTTGTTACCCCTGCATTGCAAGTGAGGCTGGGGGAGAGCAGTTTGCCTAAGGCCACAGGGTGAGCCCCTGACTACACTTAGAGCCGGTTTGGTGTAGTGGTTAGGAGTGCAGACTCTAATCTGGGAGAACCAGGTTTGATTCCTCCACTCCTCCACATGCAGCTGCTGGTGTGACCTTGGGTCAGTTACAAGTTCATTCAGAGCTGTTCTCTCAAGAGCAGTTCTCTCAGAGCTCTCTCAGCCCCACCTACCTCACAGGGTGTCTGTTGTGGGGAGGGGAAGGGCAGGGTATAAATCCAATCTACTTGTATGCTTTTAAAGAGTTGTTTTCAGGATCCCCCTAGCTGCAGGAAACAATTTTTTTTTTAAAAGGACATTTGGAATACTATCATGGAGGGGAGGGCTGCTGTTTCCCCCCCCCAGCAGTTTTCCCTCATAGAAACAGCACTTGGGTGTGTGTTTCCATATTTTTGCTGTTCCACATGCACAGAATATGTCACATGGAGTTCCCTGTATTGGGTTAAATGTAAAAAAAAAATATCATTTGCTTTATGCAGTATCCCAATCCTCCATGTTTTCCCAGGTAAAGGGGAAATGCTGTTCAAACAGAGTACAAAGACGGTCTGACTCCAATGGTAGCAAGAAAAAGAAATTTTTACTTAACAAAAATAGAAGCACATCTTACAGGACGTATTCATGTAGGTGCATTTAACTTATTGTGAATAGATAAACTTCAAAAAGGTTATCTTGCTACAGCTCCCAAGCCCAGGTCAAAGAAAAGAGGTCCTATATAAGATAAAACACCGAAGGCAAGCAAGGGCTCGACATCTAACCTATGAGAGGGTTGGGGCCAACTGCCAAGTGTACCTGAGAAAATTCTCTTAACCCTTTTCCTCCCAGATCCTCTTGCATGCAGGGTTACAATACCCAACAGTCTGAACCCACCTTGGGTTCTGCACAGCCACACAGAAGCTGCAGGGAACCCAAGGTGGGTCCAGGCAACCTAGATACAACTGTTTAAAAACACAAATGCATAGCTTGGCCCTGAGTTCATGGCAGGGACAAGATTTGGGCCAGGGGCTGCATTGATCAGAGCATATCATCTCAGGCCACTGTGTTAACAACTGCTATACCCCCTCAGGCACAAAGCTTAATGGCCTTGGCCCAGTCAGCCTTTCATCCTAACCTCCTTCACAGGGTTGTTGTGAGGGCAAAACAGGGGCAAATAATAATCCCCCCCCAACCAAAATGTGAGGGAATATTCCCATGGTCCCTCTCCTGAGTAGGGCAAGATAGCATTTCCTGTCATATGTAGGACCCAGGGTCATTAAGGATAATTTAAGGCTCAAGCTTCCAGATATATTAACCATATTTTTCTTCACCCCACTCTTCCAAGCAGCTCAGAGCAGGCTCTCTGAAGTATTCCCATTTCATTCTCACAACAGACCTGTGACGCGGGCTGGGAGACCGTTCTTGTGCATGAGAGAGTGACTAGCCCGAGATAAGTTTATCAGTGTTTCGAACCCAGATCTCAGCAGAACCCAGACCTCTTGGCTCTCATACCAAGTGCCAAAAGCACAGTAAGAACCATGGTTCTGACTCTATAGAGCTGTGAGGGTACAATACCTTTGAAATGGCAACTGACTCAGGAGAAGACCAGCTGACGGCTGCAACCCCCTCATAGCTTCCAAATTAACCACCCTCCACAATGTGTGTTGAAGTAGCCAAATCTCAAAAAAGTACCAGGAAAGGTTGATTTATGGCTACAGGGCCTCAGTTTGAACAAAAACGTAGCCACCCTTTTGCCACCTACATCCTTACTGAGGGGTAGGGAGTTTCCCTTAACAAATGGGCCCATTTTTCTCCAAGTCAAATCCACCACCATCTTCCGTGTAAAAAAGTCAGAACTTGGCTGTTGCTTGATTGCATGTTTGCAAGCTGTCCCCTGGCTCTGCATCTTCTGGGGTGGGGCTGTGGCTCAAGTAGCAGAGCACCTGCTTTGCATGCAGGAGGTCCCAGGTTCAGTCCCAGAAACCTCCAGTTTTTTTAAAAAAGGATCAGCTAGGAGGTGATGTGAAAGACTTCTGCCTAAAGCCCCGGAGCCAGAGGAGACCATACTGACCTTGATACACCAGTGACTCCGTATAAGGCAGTGTTTAAGTATGAGTTCATTGCTCCTGGCTAGGCTGATGTCACGGAATGCTCTCAAGAATTCCAACTGCTGCAAGGGATGGCAGAATAGGAGGGTAGAGGCAGAAGTGAGTTTGATGATTTTGGGAATGCTGTGGAGAGTGCCCTGGGAGGCAATGGCAAGAAATTAAAGGCAGAGTGCTGAGGCAACAGGAAAGGGAATAAGAAGTTAAGGGCCCAACAGACCGACCAGAAGGGCAGGGCACTGAGTGGGAAAAAACTCCTACAGGACCTGTTTGGGCTGGCCTAGGCGTTTTCTCTGGGGCCAGTTTACACAAGCATTTATTTTCATCCCTCAGTGACTACAGCCTCAACCAATGACCACTGCTCAGAATGAAGGACCAAATTATCATGTTATATCAATCAGTTCCCACGAAGAAATCCATGGATGGTCTAAATATCCTGCTTGGATGGTCTAAATATCACCTTTTTCTTCTCAGGTTTCCTGATGTTATCATGAAGAAGGAAGAGGAAGACTCACACCCTCAGTGCTCTGAGGGAAATAAGAGCTTCCCAGGAGTCTCCTCAGGTAAGATACAAATTCATTAAATAGATTAAAAAGCTGAGCATTCCCAATTTGAATCTTGCTTATGCCTTGAACTCACTAAATGGCTTGTTTAGCAGAGTTCGGGCTTCACAGACAGTGTTCTTTTTCCCTTAAAAGAAGTAAAATTCCTTAAAAGAAATGAGTCTTCTTTCCACTTCTCCTATGTTTAAATGTTCCTTCATATACTAGATATTTCTGTACCTATCGAAAATTTGAAATAAAACCAAAGTATAAAAAATCCTTACACCTAGAAAACTAGCATGTCAGGGAACAAAGTAGGCTAGAAGCCTTCCCTCTATTTTTGAAGTGGAGGGATTCTCCCCCCCCCCCCCCCCCCCCCGGTTATTTGAACATTCATCTTCAGTTTGAGGCATGATGGCCCACAGGAACGGTTAACCCCCCCCCCCAGTGAGAGAGAACTTTCTGTCAAATGGTCTCTGTGATCCTTTTATTAATTCAAGCAAAATATTTTGTGGTGTTTGTTCTGCGGAAAGAAACCTGTGCGATTTGGCATCTTCTGCAACCGTTAGTCTCCGTCACATTTCCCCCCATCCCTTTCTTCCTCCAAGTTGCTCAGGGAGGTTGTCCTTTTCACCTCTTTATCTTCACAACAGCCCTACAAAGTAGGTTTGTTTCAGAGAGTGACCAGCCCAGGTCACTCAGTAAGCTTGGGGAAGGGCAGGATTTGAACCTGGCTTTTCCCAAATCCTAGTCTGATTCTCTAACCACCTCACCACACTAGGGGTGACAGCTTTTAAAACTGGTCCCTCTATCTGTCCCTTTCACCTGTCGCAGATACCTGATGATAGGGTTTCCCTCCATGCCATACAAAGCTTCACCAATGCATTTCCACACATTCCGCCACTATTAAAGAGACAGGACTTTTTTTTCCCGGGCCAGCTGGCACAAACCCTCTATTCTTTGTAAAACATAGAACATATCTCTGCTATGTTTATGGGTGAAGCATCTACATCAGGGGTGTCAAACATAAGGCCCCGGGCCCGGAACTGGCCCGCCCAGGGCTCCTGGTGGCCCACGAGCAACTAGTACAAGGGAGGGGACTGCTTGAGGGGGGAGTGGGAGGAGCGACTTTGATTGCGGCTTCAGAAAGGCCTCGTTTGCAGCAGTCAAGCCATGTGGGAGTGTCTGCCCAGTGCTGCACTGCTGGCTCTCCAGTCCGCTCATATGGGTTTTCCTTTGCACACACACCCCCCCCCCAGCCCATGGGGCCTTGCAGCGAGGATACACTGACTCGGAGTTTACCCGCTGCTGTCCTTTATACACTTTATGTCTCCGGTACCTGGCATTACGTTTTATGGCACACATGGCCCGACTCGACAAAGTGACATTTATGTGGGATCCGGCCCTCATGACAAATGTGTTCAACACCTGTGGTCTGCCTAATGTACTGCAAGTACCAAGTTGCTTCCAATTTAAAGATACCCCTTTTCTTTCTGAGCAGAGTTTCCCAGTCCCAAAGTCAATGGAACATCCTGGCTTGAACAAGAAGAAAAACCAGCCGTTCCAGGTCATCCACGACCGGAGGAAAATGAGGTTGCCTCAGACAACAGCACAGGTGAGGATATCCCATGATGCACCTGCAGCCCAGCCTACACGAGGCAGTTCTGTGACTCATGTTCCTTGCAGCCTGACAGCAACTGCTGGGGACTTACTTTCAGAATTGCCACCGGGCTTGACTTGGATCGGAACCATGGGTTAAGAGGGGGAGAAGCTTCAGACACCTCACCCCACCCTTTTTGTGATGACCTCTTTGCTAGTTTAGTTTCAGAGGGTTTATTATGTCTATAGAAATTCTGGCATTCTATTGAGGCAAAAAGGAGGTGTAAAATATGAAAATAAAAATACAGTGTGAGCGTTTCTGATGGCCTTCCCCCACACCAAGGTTCAACATGTGTCCTGAAACTTGACTGTTTTTAAGACCTGATCTTTGCTGTATGTATTATCGCGCTCTCACTGCATTGTTTTCGATTTATATATTACTGTTTTCTGCATTTATTATATCATGTCTCCATGCCTTGTTTTCAGATTTCTGAAATCCTAGTCCCATTACACTGCTTATTAGATGTCTCATCCTATTGGTGGCATCAGTTTATAGTGCATAATCCGCCTTGAGTCTCAGTGAGAAAAGCAGACTCTAGATTAGAGATGTCAAGGCCTGGAAAAAAACCGGAAAAATTCAGAAAAAAAATGTTTTTTTTTCCTTTTTTTCCTGAAGCCTTTTTGTTTTTTTCCGGAAAAATTGGAAAAATTGAAAAAAGAAAAGAAAAGAATTTTTTTTTATTATGGAACGTTTTATTTTAGCATGATGAATAAAATATTTTAAGACAGGGTATTCAAATATTTTCCAAATCATTTCTAAAATATATATATATGGTATCAGATTGATCTAATTTCTGTGTACTGAGGACAAGCAAGTCCTAGGTTACAAACTGAACTCTGCAATGCAAGAACAGAATGCATTTCTTCCTTTAGGATGTGCGATTGTCAGAAGAAAATAAAAAAGTTTCAGTTTTGTTTTTGCATGTGGGTGGGTATTCTGTTTGTAATAATTGTTTGGATACACTATGTTTTTAATAGGCTAGTTGTGATAATTTCATGCCAAGTAAAAATGTCCATAGTCATATTTTATGTTCCTAAAGTAACAGAATGACTTTCAATCTAGAAAAGACAAAAGAAATGCTAATGTCGCATTTTTTCAATTTTTCCGAAAATTTCCATTTTTTTCCGGGGAAAAAACAGTTTTTTTTCCGAGCTTCAAAATTTCCGGAAATTTTACATCTCTACTCTAGATATAGTAAAGAAAGAGAAATAATGGCCTGGGGGTCCTTTTTGCTCCATTGTAGAGCCAATAACGCCATCAGGGCCATTTTAGGTCTTGTGCCACGGTCTTGCAATGTGATTCCCCATCAGAATTGGGCCCTGCAGTTCTTGAGGAAATAAATTCCCTTCACCTGTCATCTGGCTGCAGGGAATGAGAGTCCGGTCATCAGAACATGAAAAATCTTGCATGGCTTGAGCCTAAGGATTAAACAGAATGAGATCAGGACTCCAGGCACGCTCTTTGGCTCTGAGAAGCAACCCAAGAGGGGCCCAAACTGAACTATGGCTGTGACACTGGGTGCTTTCGCATGCACTAAATAACGCACTTTCAAAGCACTTTGCAGCTGGATTTTACTGTGGGGGGTTTCACATTGACTTAAAACCCCACTTACATTACTTGATGTAAATGTGTGTGTTTTGTGTGTGTTCACACAGCCTTGAAAACATCCCACTGCTGTTTCATTCCTTCCCCGTTCCTAAAAAAAAATCCCTGCTTTCTCCCACACTTCATCATACATGAGAGGACCCGCCAACTGAAGCCTGCTCTTAAGGAGCAGTCTTGGGCAGTTTTTAAATTTTTAGTTTGCATGCCAGCATTTCAACATTTTCAGAGAAGCCCCTGCGCTGGCAAAAAGTTCTGTCCCCCTAGGGAGGCCCAAGACCAGCAGCCAGTCATCGCCTTCCTTGACATTTCTCCATTCGCACTCAAGAGCACATTTCTTTTGGACCTTGGGCGGCATTTTCAAAATCATTTTTGCAGTGCATGGATTTGCCTTTCGAATCTCTGTAGTAACACATGCATGCCTGTTTCTGTCACAAGAGGCGGTACCTCCTGCAGGCACTTCTTTGATAAGTAATGCACAATCTTAGGCTGCTTTCAGAAACAAGCATCATCAGCTGCTGGAGTAAAATAAGTGTGATCAGCCATTATCCTTGCTGTGGCATGATGCAGTGAGTCGCTCACCTAATGCAAGTCAAGTAAAGGAATTCAGACCCTGGGGGGAAGCCAATCTGAGGTCCCGCTCTACCACAGGAAGACAGAGCACCAATCAGTGTAGAGACACCTGCTCCAGGTGCAAGCCTCAGGTGACAGGTGAGGGGAGGAGACTGGTCTTTAATGCAGCCCCTTTGAGCTTACTGGGTTGCTGCTAAAAACACACACACACACACACACACACACACAAAAATTGATTTACTGTGAACAATAATGGACAGAACCCTGATGGGGAAAAAATGAGAAAAAGTGTGAGTGTGAACTTGTCACAACAAAAGCATGACAGTTTAAACCACAGTAACAGCAGGGACAACTTGAAAGGCGGGTACAGGGTGAAAGACACCTGTGTGAAATGGCAAAATCCATTTGCAAAAGGTTGCTGGATTGAAACTGCGTTATTTAGCATGTGTCAAAGCGCCCACTGTGAGAGAGGAACAGGGAATTTAACTCTTCTCTGCAATGCCATTTCCTCAATCAGGAGTGCACCCCCCAGCCTGCTTTGTACCTAGGTAGAGAAAAAAAAGACAGGTGCCCTTAGTGTCTTTTTTTCTCAGTCACAGCTTCAGGCAGCCTAGGGGAGGGCAGTTTCCAAAAAAATGGTAAAGGGGGAAAGAGTTAACTCTTTCTCTTTCCCAAGCTCTGTGGCTCCAGTTATTTATCTGTTTAACACAGATAGCCTACCCAATCAACATGCTCAGGGCAGCCAACAACAGAAGTTAAAAAGAATCTCTCTGATTCTGAAAATGATGTTGAAAACTACAAAAAATTACCCCATAAACATTAGAAATGGTCACTTCCCAATACTGGACGTTCTCAAAATACATCCACAATAATCAATCTTAAGCTTCTTTCTGAGGCCAAATCACACACCTTTTGTTCTGTTCAAAAACTCCAGAACTGTGTATCATTTGGCCCTCAAAAGAGCTTCCAGGTTATTCAGGAGAATGCCTGGCATTGTGACAAAAACAATTAGATCTGCCCTTCTGGAAAATCAGATGCAATTACCCACTCCTTTTCCTTCCCTTCTCCTCATCAGGGCTCCCAGATGTGATCATAAAGGTGGAACAAGAAGAGCCCAGCTTCTCAGAATACCACCAAGAATGGGAAGGAAAAGAGTCTATTGCAGTTGCTGTCTCAGGTAAGAAATGTGCCTGATATCTGGAGAAATCACAAGGTACAGCCTTCTTATGACTCTCCCACTTCAGACTGTAAGTGGGAGACCTCACATTTGAATGCTTTCCTTTTTTTCTTAACTGTTCCTGCTTGTAGAAGGGTAGCAGGTAAGGGGAAACGCCTTGGGCCTAGGATGATCCTGCATTGAGCAGGGGGTTGGACTAGATGGCCTGTATGGCTCCTTCCAACTCTGTGATTCTATGAGCTCCCAGAAGAGATCAGGGCCCTGCGGGACCTTTTACAGTTCCGCAGGGCCTATAAGACAAAGCTCTTCCACCAGGCCATCAACTAAGGAGCTGCCACCACCAGCAACAGCTGAAAGTTATAGAGCCCTGGCACCCGGTTTTGCCATCTACAGCCTGTGCCTGCCAATTATATCAGGGGAAGAACAATGAGCTGAATATCTAGATAGATCACTGAATGCATTCCGTCATCATTAAGCAATTGTATTAAAACAGACACTGCTATCACTTTACGATATTGAATTGTTTTAAAAGGAACTGTTTTTAGATGATTTTATGATAAATTCAAGAGTTATTTATGTATTTACTTTTTGTGTAAATCACTCCGAGCCTGCCTCGGCGGGGAGGACGGGGTATAAATTGAATGAATGAATGATTCTGTGATTCAGCAAGGATTTGAAAAGGGAATCTCAGAGGCTGAGGCTGGAAGCCAGCCTGAACAAACTAAGGGGGTCTGTTACTCCAGGGAGTAATAGACCTTAGGATTCATAGATCCGCTTAGAATTGCTCCCTATGTGGTCCTTCAGCTTCAGAGAGAAGGCCGTAGCTCAGCTTCCTCACGTAGGTGGGACTGCCACATACAGAGCCAGTTTGGTGTAGTGGTTAAGTGTGCGGACTCTAATCTGGGAGAACCGGGTTTGATTCCCCACTCCTCCACTTGCACCTGGCTGGATGACCTTGGGCAAGCCGTAGTTCTGATAAGAGCTGTTCTTGAAAAAGAGCAGTTTCTGTCAAGAGCTCTCTCAGCCCCGCCTACCTCACAGGGTGTCTGTTGTGGGGAGGGGAAGGGGAAGGAGTTTGTAAGCCGCTCTGAGACGCCTTTGGGTAGTGAAGGGCAGGGTATAAATCCAATCTCCTCCTCCTCTTCTCCACATTTCCAGGTGGTCCTTAAAAGAAATGAACAGGAAACGAAAGACTTCCTCATAGCCATAATTCTGGGCTGCCCTAGCTAGAATATTGGTAATTGGATTCTTACATATAACGGTGATATTTTATTCCAACAGGAAACGGCCTGTCGAGCAAGAATCTTCACCTCTGTGTTTCTGAGGAAGACGGCCCAAATGGGACATCGCTCAGAAGTGTCAAAGGGCTCATTTCCAAGTGTTACGAGAAGGGAGAAACGTTGGAGGGTCAGGATGGAGTGGAAAGGGAGGGCCGAATCCATCCAGCAATGTTGGTGGAGAAGAAGATGCCTCTTTGGGGGGAGGATGACACGACCCGTGATGGAAGCGATGTACGTGAGAGGATTTTCAAGTGCGGAAAGATCCTCGTATTGGATTCAAACCTCGTGGTACATGTGGGGGAGAAACTCCACACTTGCACGGACTGTGGGAAAAGCTTTCATGAAAAATCGAGCCTCGTTAGACACAAGAAGACCCACACAGGGGAGAAGCCGCATACCTGCACAGAGTGTGGGAAAACCTTCAGTCTCAAGTCGAGCCTCATTAGGCACCAGCGGACCCACGAAGGTGAGAAAGAAGGAAGTGGCTTTGGATTAAGCGAGAACTCAGACCTCAGAGGAAAAAAGGGGACCCATGTGAGGAAGGAACCCTACAGGTGTTTCACGTGTGGGAAGACCTTCAGAAATAAGGCACACTTTATCATACATGAGAGGACCCACACGGGAGAGAAACCATTTCGGTGCCACGACTGTGGGAAGAGCTTCAGAAACTCCTCCCACCTTATCCTGCATAAGAGAACTCACACAGGTGAGAAGCCATACAAGTGCTCCGTTTGCGGGAAAAGCTTCAATCAGAGCTCGAATCTTATCAGACACGAGAGGACCCACACGGGGGAGAAACCATACTCATGCTCCGTCTGTGGGAAAAGCTTCAGCTGGGGACCCGAACTACAGATCCACGAGAGAATCCACACAGGGGAGAAACCATACAAATGCTCGGACTGTGAGAAATCGTTCAGCAATTACTCCAGTTTCATAAGGCACAAGAGAATCCACACGGGGCAGAAACCCTACCAGTGCTCCAAATGCAGCAAGAGCTTCCACCAAAGTTCAGACCTCAGGGCGCACGAAAGAAGTCACCACCCGAGCAGGACTTTGTTGGAAGATTACGGAAACGTCTTGCGTCCCCTCGAGGACAAGGGAACGCACACGGAAGACAAGCTGTACAAATGCTCAGCCTGCGGGAAAAGCTTCAGTCGGAGGGCGCACCTCACAAGGCATGAGGGGACGCATATGGCAGAGAAGCCGTACAAATGCTCGCGCTGCGGGAAAAGCTTCAATCAGACCTCCAACCTCATTCGGCACGAGCGGACGCACACGGGAGAAAAGCCATACGCTTGCGCCAGCTGCAACAAGAGTTTCAATCGGAAATCCCACCTCCTCCGACATCAGAGGACCCACGTAGGAGAGAAGCCATACAATTGCTCTGACTGTGGGAAGAGCTTCAATCGGAGGTCAAATCTCATCCGACACGAGGGAGGTCATTCGGAGGAGAAATCTCAGCTTTTCCCTCCATGCGGAGAGAGCGCGAGCTTTGCTTTACATCAGGAAAGCCACACAGAAGGAGAAATGTGTGCATCGTCAGACTAAGACTGTTAGAACAAGAGGGGTGATGATTAATTGCTATAAATTATTTGCTTCTTCCTCACCAGAGAGAGAAAGCTGACTAATGCTCATGATTCCCTAGAATAAAAGCCATCCCCGTAAACGTAGAGGCATGTTCTCTTTTCTTCTTTTATTAAAAAGAATCTGTTTCCTGGTTTTTTCCTCTCCTAAAGCCCAACTGCTACCAAGCATGTGCTTTGCAGCATTTCAGTGTCGCATCTTTTATATTGCTGTTAAGAACATAAGAGAAGCCAATGTTGGATCAGGCCAAAGGCCCATCCAGTCCAACACTCTGTGTCACACAGTGGCCAGAAATACCAGGTGCCATCATGAGGTCCACCAGTGGGGCCAGGACATTAGAAGCCCTCCCACTGTTGACCCCCACCCCAAGCACCAAGAAGCCAGAGCATCACATTGCCCCAGAGTCCCTATCTATACCTTGTGGCTAATAGCCACTGATGGACCTCTACTCCATATACTTATCTAATTCCCTTTTGAAGCCATCCATGCTTGTAGCCGACACCACTTCCTGTGGCAGTGTTGTTTATTAACACAGCACCATAAACATTCACATTACCCACAACTTGACACAGAGGAGCTGAGAGAAGACGGTGAAGAGGAATAGGGCTGGGGAGGTGGGGGAGAGGAAGAACATACCAAGGCTTAGTTTCAGTTGTGGATGAGATTAAGAGGAGGTTCACACATACAAAAAGAACCAATTCTCAGAGTCCACATCCTCTGCAAAGATTCCAGTACCCGGGAGTCTTTAGATAGCCCATGAGAAATTGGCTAAGAGCCCTTCAACAAACCGTGGCTTACTTTTTCCAACCACATCTTTTTTTCTTTTTTTTTGAGCAGCACAGAATGTCGCAGGAAGCAGAAACCGAAAGGCCGTATCCATTCAGAGGTTTTCCCAGTTTGGTGTAGTGGTTAAGTGTGCGGACTCTAATCTGGGAGAACCGGGTTTGATTCCCCACTCCTCCACTTGCACCTGCTGATGTGACCTTGGGTCAGTCACAAGCTCTGGCACAGCTGTCCTTGGAAAAGAGCAGTTCCTGTCAAGAGCTCTCTCAGCCCCACCCACCTCACAGGGTGTCTGTTGTGGGGAGGGGGAGGGAAAAGGAGTTTGTAAGCCGCTCTGAGACTCCAAGTGAAGGGCAGGGTATAAATCCAATCTCCTTTTCTTCCCTCCACCTTGGCTTCCAAATGGGAGCACTTCTATTCCGCAGCTGAGGTACTCAAAGGCCCTGTTCCCTGCTACTCACAACAACTGTGTTGGGGGGGGGGGGTTTAGACTCAGTAACGGTAGCTAACAGTAATCCGCTGAGCTTCCCTGGCGCGTGGGAATTTGAACGGCCACAGCCCAGCACACTGCCCACGATCCCACACTGCCTCTAACTTAAGCCATACGAGGGCAGGTAGTTATTCATTCTGGGTCGGTGATGTGATCCCCTGACCTGGGTGGCCCAGGCTAGCCCAATCTCGCCAGACCTTGGAAGATAAGCAGGGTCAGCCATAGCCAGTATGTGGACAGGCGACCTCCAAGGAATACCAGGGGCGTGATGCAGAGGCAGGCAATGGCACAAACCACGTCTGAAATGTCTCTTGCCTCAAAAACAAGTCTAGCTCACCACCTAGTGGCGCATAACACTAAAGAGCAAGAACGTCTGGCTTCCATACAATCTTAAGATCTCCTGGCCATACCTACACACAATGCCATACTATGGCTGCGGTCACACGGAGCATTAGGCATGCTAGAGGGACGGAAGATAGGCGGATTTTCCGGGCACGATCTCACTGCCACATCTGGGAAGCGTCGAGCTCCCGTGGCAAACCCGAGGCTTCCCGCGGAAGATGCGCGGTAAAAAACTAGTACCTCGGAGGTACTAGTTTCCTGAAACCGTGGGGCAAGGGCGGGCGTCTGATCGCGTTTCCGGTGGTAGTTCCGGCGCCCGCCCATGTCCCCTCGGAAAAAGGGTGGTTTTTTTCAAAGTCTCCACAGATGCGCACAAGCACCCAAGGGAGCATGCGCACATTTGAGTTTTTTAAAAAAAACCAACCCTGTTTGCCCCGTGCCCCGCTTCTTTGCCGCACCGCAGGACTGTGGAGTGATCAGCACCTCCCCCCTACCACGGGACCTCCATGGTAGGTCTGCTCGCGCAACTGCGCGGTTTTTAGCCCCAGGGCAAACAGCCACGCTTCCCCCGCCGCATCTTCCTGCCCGTGTGCCCGCAGCCTATAAGTATTTAATTACTACTGTGGTGATTTTTCTTCTCCAACTCCCCACATCACTCCCGTAATTCCTTTTCAAACAGAATAGAAAAAAAAATACTTTCCCTCTATACTTGTCTACAAGGCTGCATTCACTATGACACAATGCAATTAAAATTATTCGGCCAGTGTCAGACTAGGACCCAGGTTCAAATACCCACTCGGCCATGGAAACTCACCAGGTGACCTTGGATCAGTCACCCTCTACTAGCCTAACCTACCTCACAGGGTTGTGAGGATGAAGTGGACAGAGGGAGGACAATGTTATAAGCTACTTTGGCTCCCCACTAGGGAAAAATGCAGGGTATAAGAAACAATAAAAGAAAAACCGAAGAAGCTACTTATATAGTCTTTATTTCTGTTTGACATCACAACAACCCTGTGAGGTAGGCTACCATCAGTGTCCCCTCTAAGCTGAGTTGGTGTGAGCTAGCTCACAGCTTTTTAGCCTCCGGCTCATGCATCTTTGTCTTAGCTCAGGAAAGATGGCTCCAGAGCAAACTGATTTATGCAGCAGCCCAGTCGCTCGCTCCAAACCTTAATGCCAGGAGCTCAGAAAGTAGAACTTTTGCTCACAAGACCCCACAGCTTAGAGGGAACATTGTCTACCATTATAACCATTTTTACAGGCAGAAAACAGAGGCTGACGCCACTTGGCAGGACTTGAACTCAAAACTGCAAGTGCAACTCTCTGTCCACAGGGGCACATGACATGAGAACACAGGATGACAAAATTATGCAGAAAATAGATATCCAAACTTTAAAGTTAGATCTAGAATAAGACTTATGATACAGTGACTAAGAAATACTGGACCAGCTCAATCCTATGCAAGTTTACTCAGGAAGCAAGTTCAACTGAATGAACTTCCCCACGAGCAAGCAAACACACACAGAATTGCAGCTCTGAATACATTTAAAGGAATATTAGGAAGATACTCAGCTCTGTCCCAAAATATAAGGTTTTCATTTGCTTTCAATGGGAAAGACCAAAATAAATGACACAAATTAATTAAGCAAGCTTCAGAGTTCCCCAGAACTCTTCAGACTTGACTAGAAAGGGGGGGGGGGCAGGGAAGAGAAGGAAAGGGAAAGGATGCAGGGAACACATTTCAACCATTTTTGAATCTGAATAGCTTTAAAAAAAAACCAAACAAACCTCCTCATGGGTGAAAACCGGAAATCATTTTTTTCCCACTTGGCATAGTTCGACTAATACTTTGCTGCACTTCACTCAAAAGGACCGGGAGTCTTCCAGCATGCAAACCCATGGGGCCGCTTTGTCCCGCCAGCTCTCTCAGTGCTGTCTCAGCTGACTGGTAGCAGCTCCCAAGGCTTCAGGCAGATCGAGGGCTTTCCCAGCACCCACTACCCACAATCCTTTCGACTGCAGATGCCAGAGGCTGAAACTGGGCCTTCGAAATCCAAAGCAGGTGCTCGGTCACAGGCAAACACCCCCCCTCCCCAATTTTCTGCTTGACAGCCAACCAAATGAAAAGATCTGGGGATCCCGAACACTTCCTCGGGGCAGGCCTCAGTTTGGTGTAGTGGTTAAGTGGGCGGACACTAATCTGGGAGAACCAGGTTTGATCCCCCACTCCACCACTTGCAGCTGCTGGATGACCTTGGGCAAGCCACAGTTCTGCCAGAGCTGTCCTTGAAAAAGCCGTTCTCGGAAGTGCTCTCTCAGCCCCACCCACCTCACAGGGTGTCTGTTGTGGGGAGGGGAAGGGAAGGGAAAGGAGATTGTAAACCGCTCTGAGACTCTGAGTGAAGGGCGGGGTATAAATCCAATCTCCTCTTTTCTTCTCAGCTTCTGTGCCCTGTTTGTTGGCACTCTGAGGCACCTGGTTGACCACAGTGTGAAGCAGGATGCTGGACTAGATGGTCTGATCCAGCCCAGCTCTTAGGTTCCTAAACACTAATCTATGCCATCTGAGGCAGTTCTAATTTTTTAGACGGTTGTCAGTTTTGGACCTGCCGTTTTTCAGAGCCAATCATATTCGTAAGCTGATGGACAGAATACTTTTCCTAACTGAAGTAAAACTAAGAATATTTAGATAAGGCATGTTATCTGTTTTATTTCCCTTCTCAGTTGCACAAATTAACACAAAAGACTCCCAGTGGCTCTTAGGCAGGGGACTTCCCTGTTACCTCCCCCCCCCCACCGTGTCTTTTCACCACATTTTTGAGATGGTCACTGTTCAGAAACACTCAGTTGTCGTTTATAATCATTTTAAGGTCTCTTTCTTGAGCAAGCTCTCACGCCAAGAAGACTGACTCCTTCATCTAAAAGGTACACAACTTCCGAGCCAACGGACTGACCAGGGAACAGTAGCTGTGTATGGTGGGGGGCCCATTCATAGCTCAGTAAAACTCAGGGGAGACGTGTTCGGTTTGGTAGGTCCTAGATGAAACCTGAGCCTATACCAGAAGCCGGATAAGGCGGCAGGCTCCTGAGGTGACTATACCATTCCAGACTTATCAACGGGGCACATCATTTTTTAA
>NW_015170340.1:109405-137416 GCF_001447785.1 Gekko japonicus | reverse complement strand
CTTGGCTGGGAAAGAACCTCTGCTTTGCATTGCAGACAGTTCCCAGATTCAAGCCCAGGTATTTCCAGTTACAATGATCTGGCAGTGGCTGTTAGGAAAGGTCTTTCTCTGCCCGAGTCCCTGAAACGTCACCACTGTTCAACAGCAGATGATAACAGAGGTAGATGAACCAGTCATCTGATGTGGTATTAAGGCACCTGTATATACTCATGTCGGTAGAGACAGTGGTAGAGCATCCCTTTTGCACGCAGGTGGTCCCCAGTTCAATCTCCAGCTAAAAGTGTCATCCATAGACTTCTGTTGCCTGAGACCATGGAGAACTACGGCTACTCAGAATAGACAAAACAGGCTTGGATGGATCGACAGGTTGGCTTGGTAGAAGACCAACGTCTAGCTCAGCTCTTTGCCTGCTCAGCTGGGTTTTCTGTTCATGGGGAGGTGCCAATGTACAGGACTTTTCAAAAACAAGATACCCCCCTTCCAACAGGAGCCATTTTTCCACATCAGTTACCCCCCCTCCCCCCACAAAAAAGTAAATGCTAAGTGGGGAACAAGATAGGTTTATAAAATTATGTCTGGTGCAGACATAAGTGGCAGAAATCCCCCCCCCCTCATACTAAAATTTGGGATCACCCAATATATTTAGGAAAAAGACAATGTTTTTTCACATCCTTAACTTGTGGAACCCCCTGTCAAAATATGTACTGATGGTCTCTAGCTTAAATTTATTTAAATGGGGATTGGGTACATTAACGGAAGTCAGATCCCCTAAAAGCTCAATGGTACCACCGTGTTCAGAGGCAGTGTACCTCCAAATATCAGCTGCTGTGTGTGTAGGGGGGGGGTGACAACAGAGGAAGACTTTGGTCTCTGTGCCTCTGCTATAGGCCTTCGAGGCATGTAGTTGGCTGCTGTGGAAACAGAATACTGGCCTAGATGGACTCTTGGTCTGACTCAGCAAAGCTCTTGTGGTATTTTTGCATACTACCTCATTCTGCTTGCATGTCTAGATTTAGGGAGGCCGCAATTCCTCACAAATGCTGAGCATTTCATACAGTTTCACTCTTGCAAGTTTCATTTCATGTGGGGGAAAAAAGGTTCGGTCCCTGAGTAAAGCTTTCCTCATGGAACGAGCACTTCCACAGCGTCTCCCGAGTGGGCAGGAACCAGGGTGGAATTCTGATTAAATCTCCTGCCCGGCTCAGAGGGTTTTGGTAGATTCGGTCGCACGTGGACCCTCTCGTGTTTGAGAAGGCCGGAACTCTGCTTGAACCTTTTCCCACAGTGAATGCATTTATACGGTTTCAGTCCGGTGTGGTTCCTCTTATGTCTCGTCAGGCTGGATTTGTTACTGAAGGTGTTGCCACAGTCTGAACACCGATAGGGCTTTTCGCCAGTATGGATCCTCTCGTGCTTTACCAGGTTGGAACTTTGGGAAAAGCTTTTCCCGCAGATGGAGCAGCTATAGGGCGTCTCTCCCGTGTGGGTCCTCCCGTGGACAAGGAGGCTGGAGCTCTGCTTGAAGCTCTTGCCACAGTCCGAACATTTGTACGGTTTCAGTCCGGTGTGGTTTCTTTCATGTCTGATAAGGCTCGAACTCTGGCTGAACGTCTTCCCACAGATCACGCAGCCAAAGGGCTTCTCTCCAGTGTGTTTCCTCTTGTGCCTCGTCAAGCTGGATTTGTTACTGAAGCTGTTCCCGCACTCGGAGCACGTGTACGGTTTCTCTCCCGTGTGGGTCCTCTCATGGGTGAGGAGGGCCGATCGCTTCTTGAAGCATTTCCCACAGTCGGGGCACTTGTACCGCTTCTCCACCACGTTTTGCCTCTCGCGGCTAATGAGGCTGGATTTGTCGCCGAAGCTTTTGCCGTAGATCGAGTAGAAATGTGGTTTTTCTCCAGGGTAGATTATTTCACACTCGTCGTCTTCTGAAACAGGGAACGGCAACATCAATCCTTACACAGCCACGGGGGCCAAAGTAAGCATCAGCCCCCCCCCCAGCAAGGACATTCATTGATTTGTTTACTTTACAAAGTTTCTACCCTACCTTTCTGCCCTCACAAGAGCCACCAAGGTGGCTAAATAATATTTAATGATGGTCTACATTTTATTACTTTTGAGTAGGAGAGCTGGTGTGATATAACGGTTAGAGCAGGGGTCCCCAATGTGCTGGTGAAGAACAAGGAGGAGGAGATTGGATTTATACCCCACCCTTCACTTGGAGTCTCAGAGGGGCTTACAAACTCCTTCCCCTCCCCACAACAGACACCCTGTGAGGTAGGTGGGGCTGAGAGAGCGCTTTCCAGAACTGTCCTTGAGAGAGCAGCTCTGACAGAACCATGGCTTGCCCAAGGTCATCCAGCAGCTGCAAGTGGAGGAGTGGGGAATCAAACCCGGTTCTCCCAGATTAGACTCTGTGCGCTTAACCACTACACCCAACTGGCACCATGTGGTGACCATGGGCACCACAGTGCCTGCTAACACCATACTTGGTGCCCGCCAAGTGCTTTCAGAAAGTGGGTGGGTCCAGATGGGACTCTTGCCTAGCGCAACTCCTGATTGGCCACTGGAGGTCTGATTGACTGCAGATTAAAATAATGATTTTGGCAGCAGCTGCTACCACGGTATTGGTTTCATTCTCTTCCTCACATTCCTCTTTCTCACTGTATTTTTTTTTAAAACCTCCAATAGCAGCTATTTTGTGGTTGTGCCCACCACCCTGTGTCAGAGTTCCAAAGGTGCCCACAGGCTCAGAAAGGTTGGGGACCCCTGGGTTACAGAGCATCAGACTCGAGACTGGAGTTCAAATTCCCATTCCGCCATGAAGCTCACCAAGTGACCCCTGGGCCAGCCACTCTCTCAGCTGAATCTACCATACAGGTTTGCTATGAGGATAAAATGGAAGAGAGGAGCACCACATTCACTACCCTGATATGCTTGTAGGAAGCACAGAATAAAAACGGGACAGATAAGCTAATTTTAGCTGTACTGTGTTCCGTTCTTTTAATGGGCCACAGAGGCCAGCTCATGATTCTAAGTTCAAAAACAACGTGGTCTAGTGATCAATGTTCCCTCTAAGCTGTGGAGTCTTGTGAGCAAAAATTCTATTTTGTGAGCTACTGGCATTAAAGTTGTGAGCGAGCAATTTGGCTGCTGCATTAATTAGTTGCTCTAGAGCCATCCTTCCTGAGCTAAGACAAAAATGTGTGAGCCAGAGGCTAAAAAACTGTGAGCTAGCTCACATTAACTCAGCTTAGAGGGAACACTGCTAGTGATATGATTTTCAAACTGTGTTCTAGGTAATGCTAGGCTTCCTCAGAAGCTTAACAGCAGGTTCTCAGTGAGAAGACCATGGATGTTGGACAAGCTGCCTTACACATTTGCTTCACCACAGCAAATGATCTTCCCTCAACTGTGGGCACCCATAGGATGTTTTTTTTATGATGCACCTTCATTTCAGAAAGAATGCCATCCAAAAAGTTAGGATCGCCCCTATGGACTCAACACTGAACCCTAGAACACTTACTTCCCAGGATCCTCTGCAACACAGAGATGTTATGTGGTAGATTATGGAGGGGTTCCTCTGTGAAACTGATGTTACAAACATTTACCTCAGGATAAAAGAACCTGAAAACCACCGGTGTAGCGGTTAGAGTGATGGGCCGAATCAAACCTCCACTGGCTGAGGGAGCGTGAGCCAGTCACCATCTCTGTCAGACCAACCTACTTTGTAGGGTCGCTGTCAGGATAAAATAGTATAACCCTTATCTAAATCAAGTTCTTTGGACAGCGAGATATGAATATTATAAACCACGTATACCAGGGGTTGTTTCTGTTACATACCTCTAGAAGTGCTGTCAAGTCGCAAACAGATAATGGTGACTCCAGCAAGGGGCTTTCAAGGCAGGTGAGAAGCAGAGGTGGTTTGCCATTGCCTCCCACTGCAGAGCCTTCCTTGGTGGTCTCCCATCCAACTACCATCCCTGCTTAGCTTCCAAGACCTGACAAAACCAGGCAACACCATGCCCTCTGTTGTTTTCCTTACTCTATACCAAACTTTAATCACTGTAATCACTCGGGAGGTGGTGGATGCTCCTCCGCTGGACGACCATCTTTCAGGTATGTTGTAGGGCTATCTTTCGGCTATGCTCCTGCAGAGTGCAGGGGGTTGGACTAGATGACCTGCAAGGTCCCTTCCAACTCTAACATTCTGATTCTATAATCCCAGCTAGGCATACATCGCAGCATATTGTGCTATTGTAATAATTTCCTTCCTGGGTTTTCTTGCCCACAAAGGAAAATGGATAAATAGTAGACTGTCTACTATATGGATCCTTCCCAAGTGTGGCAAAAGGGTGTGTTCCACTACACCATTCAATGCATAGATATATGGGTGGAGGGGGTACCAACTGCAAGAACAACCAGCCCTCTCATGTGTCCCCATCTCTTAACATTTGTATTCTGCCTTTCCTCCAAGGAGTTCTGGGTACCATAGATGGTTCTTCCCTCCTTGGTTTAACCTGTAAGGGTAGCTAGTCTGAAAGCGAGTGACTGGCTCAACATCACCCAGAAATCTTCATATCCGAGTGGGAATCCAAATCTAAGTATCCCTGCCCCTAGACTGCTCCTTTAACCAATACACCACCCCATTTTTTTTAAAGCAACACAATCTGCAGAAATTAGTAGATAAAAGTTTTTTACGGTACAGTGGGTCAACTCCTAGGGTTTCTTTTTCATTCAAACTGCTCTTTTAAACTTGTTTAAAAATTACATTCAACACAATTGCTGTTCCCGGTGGTCGAAGGTGCCGTCAAGTCACAGCCAACTTATAACAACCCTGAATTTTGGAACTTTTAGCCATTTTCATAAGCCGCTCCAATGAACAAGTTTGGTAGAAGGGGGCAGGATATTACAATATATACAATGAGGATAAATAAGATGGCAGGCAAACCAGAGGAGGGGACGGGATACAAATGTATTAAACAAAAAATAAAATCCCTTCACATCTTGCAACAGCAATGGCCACCCATGCACACCCCTCCTCCCACAGCCTGATTAAACGAGAAGGAAGGCATGCGTACCCAATGAGACGATGTCGGCATGGTCTTGCTGCATGACGTTCCGATACAAAGCTCCTTTGATCTGAATTCAGCAAGTCTTCCTTGCTTCTGTGCACAATAGAAGGACATCGTCCATGTCAGGAAGAGAGAATTTTTTAAAAAGAAAAAAGCATGAGCCAGTGCTGGGAGATTACATGGTTTTCCCATTTATCCATATCCACTTGAATACAGATATCTGGTAAATTCTGTCGGGTTCTATCAGGCATGACAACAATGGCTGGTCAAAAACTGAACCTTTTATTTATTTCATTTCAGGCATTTCTGCCTGTTCCACCACAACATGGCCACCACAACATGGCTAACAATTTACAATAAAACCATACTGGGTAAAATTCTCATAAAAATAAAAAAAATCAATCTCAAACATATACTAAAATATGGCTGCGGTCACACACACATCCACTTTCCAACTGGTTTTTGCCAGTACACATAGTAAAATCCAGTTGGAAAGTGCACTGAAAGTGGATTGAAAGTGAATTATTTTATGTGTGTGTGTGACCGCGACCTATAATTACTGTAATCTGAACAGAAATACAATTCGCCAAAGCCCCAGCTCTGTTTGGGGCAACTCAGTTTCTCAAGTGACGGTCCGCCACTCAAATAGTTACAAAATAGTTTTTCAGCAAACACACACGCAAAAGTTACTTCAGCTGGTTTGACCGGACAGAAGCAGAATCCTGAGGACTCCCCTCTGCAAAAGGACATCTGACACACAATCCAGACCCCAAAGCAGTGCTGGCTTCCCTCCCTTAGGCAAGGAATATGAGGATACCACAAATTACATCAACAGTCTCTTCCTGCTACCTCTGCTGAGCTACAGAGGCATTCTCTTTGTTTGTGTTTTGGGCAGATCGTGCCCAAAGAAAGCTAGTGTGGTTCAGTGGGAGCTCTGGCTTTTAGCCCCCCCCCCCCTCGGCCCAAAAGCTGGGTGACCATGGGCACGTCACTCTTTTCCAGCCTAATATAAGGATTCCAGACTGGTGGCCGATATCCCCAGGAGCTTTAATGGGCAGGGCAAGGGGCGGAAATGACATCTTATGACGTCACATCCAGCAAAAAACCCAGGATGTGCCATAAGCCGGTATGCTTTAGATGTTCTAGTACTTACCATGGAGTTCTTGGGGATGTGTTTACATCATACTAGGGGTTGTTGTTTTTTTGACTGGCTGTGACATCATGCAACATCATTTTTGCCCCCCTCCCAACCCTTCTCCCACTGGTCCAGAGAGCAAGGGCAGGGGGGTGGGCCCACCAGCAGTAGCCCTCCTGTCCTAAGCAGGCACTTAACAACCGTAACCTACCTCCCAGGGTTGCTGTGAGGGCCAAATGGAAAATAATAAAGTATGCTCTCCAGAGCTCTTTGGATGAAAGGCAGAGAGGGATAAGAATGTGCTAGAGCTTCAGCTAGAGAGATACGGCGTGCTATAATCCTTTTCCGTGTTGCAGTCCACACTCATCTGGCCATGAGGAAAAACACCCCACTGTTCGATCCCTTCTGCCCCAAAAAACAGGCTCTGGTTATAGGCACAATCCTATTTCAGGAACACTTCCCCCTCTCTCAGCAAATGCCCTGCACAACGGCTCACATTCATCCAATTTCAGACACCTGGTATGGGCAGGAGTCAACGGCCCTATTTTGTTTTGGGCAGCCTTGTATTTGTATGCTAATTTGCTGCTATTCACAGGTCAGTCTGGTGTAGTGATTAGGAGCGCCCCGGGAGAACCGGGTTTGATTCCCCACTCCTTCACATGCAGCTGCTAGTGTGACCTTGGGGTCAGTCACAAGTTATTTCAGAGCTGTTCTCTCAAGAGCAGTCCTCGAAAGAGCTTTCTCAGCCCCACCTACCTCACAGGGCGTCTGTTGTGGGGAGGGGGAGGGAAAATAGATTGTAAAACCCTCTGAGACTCCTTCGGATAGTGAAGGGTGAGGTATAAATCCAATCTCTTCTTACCAACTGCTTTAACTCAATCTCAGCTATATATCGCCCAAGTTACTTATGCATCTTGACTCTTAACTAGCCCTTCCTGGCAACTAACCCCCCCATGTAAGGCCTGAGGAAGTCTTTTTTAATGTATTTGAAGAAATGTGTATGCACACAAAAGCTGATACCCAGAATTAAGCGTTGTTGGTCTTAAAGATGCCACTGGACTCAAACTTTCTTCTATCACACTTCTGTTTACTTACTGCATTTATACCCCATCCTTTCTCCCCCATAGGGACCTAAAGCGGCCTACATCCTTCTCCCTAACTCCCTTTTATCTTCTCAGAACCCCTGTGTGGCAGGTTAGGCTGTGGGTGTGGGACTGGCCCAAGGTCACTCAGCAAAGTGTAGATTTGAACTCGGGTCTTCCAGAGCATTAAGGTAAAGGTAAAGGTTCCCTTCGAGTCCGACTCTAGGGTTGCGGTGCTCATCTCCGTTTCAAAGCCGAAGACATTTCCGTGGTCCGAAGACGCTGTCCGAAGACGTTTCCGTGGTCATGTGGCCGGCATGACGGAGGCGCATGGAACACTGTTACCTTCCCACTGAAGTGGTCCCTATTTATCTACTTGAACTGCTAGGTTGGCATTAAAGGTAAAGGTTCCCTTGCTCGAAAGCCAGTCAAGTCCGACTCTAGGATTGCGGTGCTCATCTCCGTTTCAAAGCCAAAGAGTCAGCGCTGTCCGAAGACGTTTCCGTGGTCATGTGGCCGGCATGACTAAACACCAAGGCGGACGGAACGCTGTTACCTTCCCACCAAAGTGGTACCTATTTATCTACTTGCAATTTCTTGCTTTCCGACTGCTAGGTTGGCAGGAGCTGGAACTAGAGACAGGAGCTCACTCCATCATGCGGCACCCGGGTCTCGAACTGCTGAACTACTGACCTTCCAAAGCCTGCAGTTCAGCGTCTTAACCACTTGAGCCACCGCAGCTCCAGAGCCACTGCAGCATTAGCCAACACTATAACCACTATACCACACTGGCTCTGCCTGTAGTAATAATAATACAGTCATTCAGCTCTTTCAACGTTCTAACCTCTTCCACATTCCTTGCAACAGCCTTGTAAAACAGGCTAACATTTATCAGGTCCATTTATTGGAAACTTAGGCCTTAGGCCACCAAGTGGCCATGTGGCAGACGCCAGAACTAGTGGGAAGAGCCTCCCAGGTCAGACAGCTACTCATCACTGAACAAATTATTTCCAGGCCGCCTCCTCCCCCAAAGCGTTTCTCTCACCCCTCTAGCGATCTGGAGGCGACTCTCGTCCAGGCTATCCCTCCGTCGACGCGCCTCTTCTTCCCCACTCGCTTGCACCGGCGGCTCTCTCGCGGTTCCTTCTCGACGATCTACAGCCCCTTCTTTGGAAAAATTAAAAAAGAGAGTTAAAAACGAGAATTTATCCGTGAACAGAATTCACACGACCTGCAACCCACCTTTTGCAGGCACTCAAGCGGATGGAGATTCGGAAGGAGCGCGCATTTGATAGGAACGCGTGGTGGGGGTAGGGAGAGAAACCAGAGTTTTAGTTATTTACACCCCGACCGTGAGTACAACGGAGTAGTTAAAAGAACATTAAAGGTAGCTTTGATCCGAATTAAGGGATCTAAACGGTGCGCCCTCCACCAGCCGATCTCGGTTGGGTGTTTGGTGGGAAAAACTGCAAAAACGTTGCAGACTTTCTCCTTATTGTTCCCCCCCCCCAGGCGGCTTTCTCTTTGTTTTCCGCTTCCCATCATGTGACTGAAGCACAAGCCGGAGTGCTGGCAAGCCAAGCCCTACTAAGCTGCTGCTGGAACACATGGATGGATTTTGCAGAGAGAGAGAGAGATTCAGCCGTCTTGGTTTGAAGCAACAGAACAGGTTGAGTCCAGTGGCACCTCTAAACAAAGTCTAATTCTGAGTATAAGCTTTCGTGTGCATGGACAATCTTTGGAACTCCCTCCCTGGGGAAATTTGTCTGTCTCCTTCTATGGGTTGTCTTTTCTGTATTGTTTCATCCCCAATAACATTTACTGGCCCTCTTTCTAGTGTTGTTTATGTATTTTAATTGAATTATGTTATAATTTTAACTATATTTTTAATCACACACACATGGATTGCTCCTTTAGTTTTGCATTTTATGGAGAAAGACATAGTAATATGGACTTTAAGTTCTTTCAAGATGGGTAGCACTGTTCCCTCTAAGCTGAGTTAGTGTGAGCTAGCTCAGTTTTTTAGCCTCTGGCTCACACATTTTTGTCTTAGCTCAGGAAGGAGGGCTCCAGAGCAAACTAATTGCTTGCTCACAATTTTAATGCCAGGTAGCTCACAAAGTAGAGGTTTTGCTCACAAGACTCCACAGCTTAAAGGGAACATTGATGGGTAGCCATGTTAGTCTCTAGCAGTAGAAAAGAGCAAGAGTCCAGTAGCACCTTAAAGACTAACAAAATATGTGGCCAGGGAATGAGCTTTTGTGAGTTACTACTCACTTCTTCAGATACCCCGAGTAGCTGAAGAAGTGAGCAGTGACTCATGAAAGCCCGTATCCTGCCACATATTTTGTTGGTCTTTAAGGTGCTGCTGGACTCCTGCTTTTTAAGTTCTTTGTCATTGAAACAACACATATACAGCCTTACGTCACAGTATTGTGGATTATAACAATGTGCTGTTAGGTCAGAATGGATTTTCAGACTCAGTTCTGTGCTTCATGGTCATAATCCGTTCTGATTTTTTAAGAATTTGTCCTTAAAATATTCAAGAATGTTCATGAAGAGCTGGGATACAGCAAAGGATGAGATGGTTAGACAGGGAGGAATTTCAGACAGGCGATATATTCCGGTTCAGGAACGGTTCCCAAACGGTTTCTGGTCTGACATTTCAGACAGAACCGTTTTAGAACTGGTTCCCTACCGGAATATATTTGTACTTTCACACACAAATGCTTCTGTCTTGTTCAGGAAACAGGGCTGAACCGTTTTACCTGTAAACCACTTCCAAGTAGTCTTCAGTTTCTTCTCCCAGATCCGAAACGCTTTTTCCCGCTGTTTTTCGCCCGTGCAGGCGATCTCTGCCTTTTTTTTTAAACGTTCGCTTTAGAGCGCTAGAGCGCTATAACACAACAGCAAAACAGGACTATAGCAACCCCATTGGAATGCCCGGTGTGTTGTGTTATAGCGCTATAGCGCTATAAAGCGAACGTTCAAAAAAAAAGCTGGCAACCACCCACGCAGGCAAAAAACGGGAAAAAGCAGTGCAGCCTGAAATAGCAAAGTGCTTCAGATCCAGCTGTTTACCGGTAGGGGAAAGCCATGTGTGAAATGGCAGCCCTATACCAGTTCACGACGGATCAAAAACGGCTTCAAAATGGCTAAAAAAGGGTAATGTGAAATTCCTCAGGGTTAACGATGCAACGAACATGAAATTAAGCAAACTCTGAAGCACAAGGGAAGACAGGAGGGCCTGGCGTGATGTGGTCCATGGGGTCGCGAAGAGTCGGATTCGACTGCTTCTGAACAACAACACTATACTATTCATTGCAGTTTGTATATTCCTGCCACATTTGGATATGTTTGTTTAAACATATTGTGGACCAGTGGTAACCAACCTTTTCAAGCCTGTGGGCACCTTTGGAATTCTGACAAAGTGTGATGAGCACACAGATTCCTGTCACATTTTACAATATGTTCACACATTTAGCAATATGTTCTGTTCTTTCTAATGTACTCTGTCCTGCCACCATTTTGGAACTGTTGTATACACATCACATTTTAAAACATGTATGTTTTAATGCTTATATATGTATCACTTGTGTTTTGTGTATTTTGTCTTTAATATGTGGGCTCGGAGCCAGTGTGGTGTGGTGGTTAAGAGCAGTGGACTCTAACCTGGAGAACTGGGTTTGATTCCCCACTCCTCCTCCACAGTGTTGTATGCACATTTTATGAACCACTTTGTACTCTGCCACTGTCTAACAGGTTTAACTTAGTAGGTATACTTAGCACTTCCATAATGCATATGATTCTAACATCATGAATGTATTCAGGTATAAACTTTAGTTCATTTGTGACTGTTGTTTGAATGCATGCTGGGAAGGAGGCTGAAATGCTGATAGTTATGCTACCCATGACCTTGCTTGTTCTGGCCAGCTACAACTGCGCATCTTTCTGATGTCAGTTAACCTAGCTAGAATGAAGCACTCTATAACCATATCAGTTATATAGATACAACATGCTGCTTCATTGCTTCCAAAAGAAAAGTGTATTGTTCTGTTAGGAAAGAACTCTGCCTGGGAACAACCACTCCCCCAGGTCTTAACCCAATGGGAAATAAGGTGATGAAATTTGACAATGTTTGATGGAACCAATAATTCTGTTCTATTTTTCTGATGTAATGTGAAGTATAAAATGCTATTTCACCCATTGTAACATTTGAAGAATCTGTTGGGTATTCAGGGATCCAAAACCCTTGAATCTGTATTCTTCCTTATTAATTAATAAAAAAAAATATTTTGGTTTCCAACTCTACAGGACTGCTTTTGTGTGTTTTCTCAAATTGGCCTGGGCAAATAAAATCGGGGACAGAGGTTCTGTCTTACAACAGGAAGCCTGCTGGGTGTCCTTGGGCCAGTCATGGTTCTCTCAGAACTCCCTCAGCCCCACCTACCTACCTCACAACGGGCCTGGGCACTTGCAAGGCAGAACAAAAAGGAATGTGCCCCAATGCAGGCACCTTCGATGGCTAAAAAAAATTCGCCATTAAGATCCAATTTTTATTTTTTTTTAAGCAAAAACACCCATGGCCAGCCTGCCCTTTCTGCGTGGATTTTGGGGGGCTGGTGGGTTGTGCCAGAAGTCGCCAATTCGAAAAACTTAGTTCAGATTACAGAGCAGAGGTTTGGTGGTGAATACATTTTGCTTCGGGGGGAGGGGAAGTGCAGGAGAAACCAGTTTTATTGGGGGGGCGGGGAAGATACGAGAGTGTGCTGGGATGTTTACAAAGTCGTCTGAACACAAGACAAGAACACGGTAACATCAGGTAATGCGAGTGGCTTTTTAAGGCAGTAGGAAAGACGCCGTTGTCTAGCAAAACTGCTAACGTCAGGACCTGGTTTCTCGGTAGAAGGAATCTGGACCACATGACATGTCTGTTCTGTGAGGATGCAGAACACTCTGGGACTCTTCAGTCCCATGGGAAGGTCATGCTCACACCCCGCATGTTCTCCTGATAAACATGGTCAAAGAGTTCACTCTGTGCCACTGTCAAGTGGTTCTTCCAATCCCCAGAGATTCCTGGAACAACACAAGAGGAACCAGTTACCACAAAGGGAATGTACAAGAACTCTGTGTTGAAGAAGAAGAATAAGAGATTGGATTTATACCCCGCCCTTCACTTGGAGTCTCAGAGCAGCTTACAAACTCCTTTCCCTTCCCCTCCCCACAACAGACACCCTGTGAGGTGGGTGGGGCTGAGAGAGCTCTGACACAAACTGCTCTTTTTCAAGGACAGCTGTGCCGGAGCTTGTGACTGACCCAAGGTCACATCAGCAGGTGCAAGTGGAGGAGTGAGGAATCAAACCCAGTTCTCCCAGATTAGAGTCCGTGCACTTAACCACTACACCAAACTGGTGTTGGTACTGCTTCCTACAAGGACCGTGCCACTTTAGAAACAGCATCTTGCAATAAGTTCTAAGGAGGACTCTCAGAGAGGACCGTGTGAAACAGCAGGGACTCCAACCGGCACTCTGCCACAGAAGATAACTGGGTCATCTTGGGCTAGTCATTATCCCTCAGTCTCACGTTCCTGATAGGATTGTTGCGAAGATAAAATGGAGGAGGGGAGAACGCTGTTGTAAGTCACTTTAGCTCCCCATTGGGTAGGAAAGTGGATTACAGATATATACATTATTAAAGGCCAGAGGAGGACATTCCTATTCCTTCACCTCCTGCCACGTTTCGGAACTCACGTGACTGGGCAGCTGCAAAGTTCACCTCACTGACCTCACCTCACAGAGCTCACCACACCTGCAGAGTTCACCTCACACTACTTCTATGGTCTTTTGGTGCATGAAAAACTGCAGCTAGCCTCTATATTTTCATTTCCTTTTTAGATTCATAACAATCTGCCATTCCTATGGCTTAGAGCAGAGAACTATATTTTGACTTGTCTCATACATCTTACGGTCCCTATCAGGGTAATTTTGTTCCATGTATTTGTGTTATCTACCTTCCATTTCCTTAAACTCATCCAGAATGAGTCCTGTCTCTGCTGACAAAATTCGACGGAGACGACGACAGAAAAGCAAAGTTTGAGTCAGCAGCCCCCCCTTTCTTGCTCACCCGCTTTTGGTCCTATCTAACGCATATCAGCTCTTAGAGGGACCCCCATCCTATTTCTACAACAGAGGGCCGGCATCTTTGTTGCCCATAGACTTTTGACTGCTGGGGTTGCCCGTAGACGTTTGATGCATGTAAACGCAGAGGCTAGGGGAACTTCACCTGCAGAATTTCTGCCTGTTGATGGCTAGAGGAACTGCCAAACCCTAGTGCAGACAAGCATTGTCTCCAAACAGCAGCTCTACAGAGGACACAGGTTGGATCCTGGGTGCCCTCCCTCTACAGTCGGACATGATTAGTGGGTTCTCCCCCCATATAAGGTGCCCAGTTCTGATTGTAATGGCAGTGTGTGTGTGGAGCAGGAACCTCTGCTTTCCCCACCCTGCACCATTTTCCTGACTTGAAATAGTCCAGGCAGGGGCTATCTGGCCCATCGGAGAAACCCACAAATGTACGTGTGGGTTTCCCACTGGGTTATAAGAGTGCCACTTCCGGACCATTTCAGCTCATGAAAACAGCATGTAGCCCCTTCTCCATACATACTGTGATTCCAATCCCAATCATGCAGTGCACAAGAACATAGGAGAAGCCATGTTGGATCAGGCCAATGGCCCATCCAGTCCAACCCTCTGTGTCACACAGTGGCCAAAACCCAGGCGCCATCAGGAGGTCCACCAGCGAGGCCAGAACTCTAAAAACCCTCCCACGTTTGCCCCCCCCAAGCACCAAGAATACAGAGCATCACTGCCCCAGACATAGCGTTCCATCTATACCTTGGGTGAAGAACGAAGTGCGTGCATGGGTACTGAGGAGAACTGCAGCTCACCTCTGCCTGTTGCACGAAGGGTGTGGGACCCTGAACCCAACCTGTAATGTATAAATCACCTTCACCCCCTGGTGTCCCAGCAAAAGTACACGAACAAGCCCTAAAGAGCCCCTCAGCTCTACTTGTTACCTTTTCTCAGGAGCTTCCCTTTCTCATGGTCAATGTAGCTCTCTCCAACTATGGTGAAATTGGACATCTTGTTGTCCTTCATCTTCTGGAAAGAGGCATTTTCCACCACAGAGTCAATCTGCTGGCTGTTGAGCTCCTTCCCAAGGAAGTGGCAAATCCTCTCAACGCTGCCTCGTAGGTCCTGGGAACGCCAAAGCCAAAGCCAAATGAACACATGAAGCGGCCTTGAGCTGAACCAGACCCTTCATCCATCAAAGTCAGTATTGTCCATTCAGACTGGCAGCAGTTCTCCAGGGGTCTTAGGGAGAGGTCTTTCATATCACTGACTACTTAGGGCGATTCTGCATTGGCTTTTCCCTCCATTGTTTTACGAAACTCACGTTGGAACAGAAATCGTCCGCTGATTAGGCAGTTGGTTCCCTTCCTCGAATGCAACGACTTGGCGACGGTGATCCATGCTGTGGTCACCTTGAGATTAGACTACTGTAATGCTCTCTACATGGGGCTGCCCTTGACCCAAATCCGGAAGCTTTAGCTGGTGCAGAACACGGTGGCCAGGCTGTTGCTGGGACTCCCCATGCAAGAGCACATCCAGCCTTTGCAGAAAGCACTGCACTGGCTACCTATGGCGTACCAAATTCGCTTCAAGGTGCTGGTGCTTACCTTTGAAGCCCTTTATGGTCAGGGACCTACCTACCTGAGGGACCACCTTTTCCCACATGTTCCCCAGAGAGCACTATGGTCAGGGTCTCCCTGGCCCAGGCTGGCATCGACCAAAGCCAGGGCTTTTTCAGTGGCGGCTCCACCCTGGTGGAATGAGCTTCCAGAACAGATCACGGCCCTGCGGGACCTTTTACAGTTCCGCAGGGCCTCAAAAACGGAGCTCTTCCATCAGGCTTTTAGGTAAGGAGCCGCATTTCACCATCTATGCCCTGTGCCGAATCCAATATTAATATCTAGCCTGAGCTTGCTGGTAGTGGAAATTATCACTGACTGTACGCTTATTATGTACTCTGCGACTATTGCACCGCCATCGCCATGTAAACTGTTTCTAGTAACTATGTTGTGTGCTTTATGCTGATATTTATATTGTTGTTTTATCTGTTGCTATTTTTATGTCAGCCGCCCTGAGCCTGCCTAGGCGGGGAGAGCGGGGTACAAATCAATTCAAATCAATCAATAAATAAACCCCCCTCTGCATTTCATGCTGCTTTCACTTTCTTTGATCACTGGATTTTATGGTACCCTCCACACTGCATCCTGCTTTCATTTCCTTTGATCATCAGGTTTTATGGTACCTTCTGCATAGATTTATCACCATTCAGGGGTGACTTTGAAGTAAGTACAGCATTGCCCCGAGGTATTTGAATGTGATTTTGAGCTGCACTTTTTCCTCCCAGCTGAGAAAATGTGGAACGAATGCTAGATGCAAAATCGCCCTTAATCTTTTTACCTGGATGTGATGGGGATTGAACCTGGGACCTTCTGCAAGAAAAGCAGACACTCTTCCACTGATCCATGGCCCCAGGGGCTGATAATGTAAAGGTGCTACAGGCTTACACTGGACACTTAATAAAAGAAACACGTGGGGGCATTTTGTAGGGTTCCTTTGGCAAGGCTGCCACCATGGGTGGGTCTCTGCCCCCCATTTTACAGATGGCCAAGAAGCCTCTCCCTTTCAGCTTGAATCATCTGCCCACCATCTTGTCCAATCCCACCTCTCAGTCAGCAGAGGTATCAAGGAACATCCAACAACCTAGGTAGAATAGTAGAGATGGGACTATAAAGATTTCCCCCTTTTTTGATTATTCATATTTATCTGGTTTTTATAGATTTATTCTTAAGTAATATTTTATTAGGATGTTAGAAAGGCCTGTTATATAGAAGGCTTTCCTCTTGTAGGTCTGATATTGTTAGCAGACAATATTATAGGTACAAAGTTCATGATTCTGTAGTTCTTAAGAGCAAAACCTTGCAATGTCTGGGTCAGAGACGATTTTAGTCTCGTATCAGTAATGAATACTTTTGTTTAGGGTATGAAGAATCCTTGCCCATTATCCTTTAGGTTAGGTTAAGTATACACTTAGGTTTTCCTTAGACTGACGTAGATATATGTTTCTTTACATCTGGCCAATCAGAGGATTATTACTCAAATTACCATTGTCTTTTATAACCAGTTATGCTTTTTGAATATTGTTTTCTTGATGATGTCAGTCCATGTATAAAATATAATGTATTTCCTGAATAGGCTCAGAATATGTTCAAGAAGACGAAGAAGATGAAGAAAAATAAGTTGTCCATTTTTGATTAGTTATTTAGTGCAATTGTTTTCCTGTTAACTGAAGCATATTCCCTGAATATGCTGAGAAGAAAGTAGTCAATTTTGGATGGACTATTTGGTCCAAATGTTTTCTTGTTAAGTAAAATAAAACATAGATCTTCCTCCTCATTTGACTTCATTTTTGACATGGAATCTAATATGTACAACAATCTTGTCCCATGCCACCTCTCAGTCAGCAGAGCAACCAGGGAACATCCAACAACCTAGGTAGAATTCCTGTGAGGTGCAAAATTCTAGATTTGTTGCCATACAAAGATGAGGAAGCCGTTTCTTCACAAAGCCCCTCTGCACATGATATGGAGCACTGTGTTCACAGAGGTCCTTCTTATCTTTTAAAAATACTTGTGGGAGAGAGATTCTGGAAAGCTGCAAGGTACCCATTCCTCAAAAACAAGATTTTCAAAAAGAAAAGTTGGAACCCGATAAGCTGAGGTAACTTGGAACCATACCTGCTGCAACTCTTCATAGGTAATAAAGAAGACGTTGTCTCTGTCCTTCATTGGCAGCCAGCCCTTCACATGATCAAACCAAGAACCAAAAGGCACTGGAAACAGGAAGTGGAAATATCTCAAAAAGGAAACTGGGGAAGGTTCAGAAATGGGCTGCCAAAGCTAGCATCTGGTATTTCTTAGTTTAGTGAAAACAAACAAAATAGAGCTCTACAGAGCTCTACAAAATTAGAGAATTCTAATTGCTGAGAATCCTATTCACTCATTATGAACGGTGTGAATAAGCACTCTCTTTTGTCTGTCCTGAATCCACTGCCCATCAGCACACAAAGTGTCAAACCATTAATTTATTAAGGTCAATATTGTCCACTCTGATTGGCAGCAGGCTCTCAGGAAAGAGGTCTTTCACATCACCTTCTGCCAGATCCTTTTAAGAGCAGATGCTGGGAACTGAACTGGGGACCTTCTGCATGCAAATCAGATACTGCATGCACTGAGCCACTGCCCATCAACTTCATTAAAGTAAAGGTAAAGGTTCCCTTGCTCGGAAGCCAGTCGAATCCAACTCTAGGGTTGCGGTGCTCATCTCCGTTTCAAAGCTGAAGGGCCAACACTGTCTGAAGACGTTTCCGTGGTCATGTGGCCGGCATGACTAAACACAAAGGCGCACAGAATGCTGTTACCTTCCCACCGAAGTGGTACCTATTTATCTACTTGCAATTTCTTGCTTTCGAACTGCTAGGTTGGCAGGAGCTGGAACTAGAGAAGGGAGCTCACTCCATCATGTGGCACCCGGGTCTCGAACTGCTGAACTACTGACCTTCCACAGCCTGCAGTTCAGCGTCTTAACCACTTGAGCCACCGCAGCTACAACTTCATTGGGTACCTCCAAATTCTAGTATGGTGGGAGCGGGAGAGAAAGTTCTCTCTAACCACTTCTTCTGCACTGTGTCTGTTTCTGTAAACCTCTACCCTGCCCTCCCTCCCTTTTCTTTTTCTAAAAATATTCTTCCCTTATTGTCAATGCAGAGGATTCTTGTGAGAATAAAATAGGATAACCCCATATACGGTATTATGGCTTTCCATGGAAGAAGAGAAGGACGCAAATATGTAGATAAATTAACAGAACATTTTCAGAACCCTGAGAAACCTACAGTTCCCAGGATTTCTTTTGGGAGCCTTGACAATCGACGCTACACTAGAGTCCGCTAGATCAAGATGGGTGGCCATCTGTAGCAGTAGAAAAGAGCAAGAGTCAAGTAGCACCTTAAAGGCTAACAACATTTGTGGCGGCAGGGGAGGAGCTCACTTCTCTATTCTAACTGTGTCTGAAGAAGTGAGCCGTGACTCATGAAAGCTCCTCCCCTACCACAAGTGCTGTTAGTCTTTAAGGTGCTACTTAACTCTTGCTCTTTTTCTAGAGCCTGCTAGTAATTATGCATCACACAGGGTTGTCAACTCCAGCTGAGGAAACCCCTAGAGATCTGGGCAAGGATCATGGGGGAGGGCGCAGGTTGGGGAGCGCAGCGACCTCAGCAGGGATGTGATTCCATAAAGACTGCCGTTTCCTCCAGGGGGACAGACCTCTGTAGTCCGGAGATCAATGTTCCCTCTAAGCTGTGGAGTCTTGTGAGCAAAAATTCTACTTTCTGAGCTGCTGGCATTAAAGTTGTGAGCAAATGATTTGGCTACTGCATAAATTAGTTTGCTTTGGGGCCCTCCTTCCTGAGCTAAGACAAGAATCCATGAGCTGGAGGCTAAAAACCTGTGAGCTAGCTCACACTAACTCATCTTAGAGGGAACACTGCCGGAGATCAGTTGTAATTTCAAGAGAACACCAGGTTCTACCTGGACGATGGCAACCCTGGCGCCACAACAATTGCTGTCTGCTTCTGGCTCAAGGAAGGGACTGGAGTGCCTCAGGATGAGGGAGGGGAAAGGAGATTGTAAGCCGCTCTGAGACTCCTTCAGGTAGTGAAGGGCGGGGTACAGGCCCCTAGCTACAGTGGCGCATCTCGTGGCCTGGCCCCCTGACTTACCACCAAGGCCCCCACCCCGACTTCCCATCCAGCCTAGGTGCTCCCTTGGAGGTGTGTGCAGGGTTGTGTGTGGGGTGCCCCCTGACTCATTTAAAGGCCCCCCAAATTAAAAAAATCCTGGCTACGGGCCTGGCGGGGTATAAATCCAATCTCTCCTTTTTCTTCTCATGATGGTTGTGCATCTACTGGAACTCGGCTAAAGGACTGGTCTAGTTCGCCAACTTCCATACCATTCCCGCTCAGGAAGTCCTTCAGCAACTCTTCCATGGTCCCCAGGTCCTTCCATAATTTGAAGATCTTAGAGAAATGGTAGTGTGAGACCAGCACATCCTTGGGATTGCGCAAGGTGTAGATCACCTGTGGGATATGAAATTTAATAGGGCAGAATCCAGGGTTACCATTAAGCTGTCTGTGTGAACTTGCTCTTCAGAAGTTCTTATGCATTAATTATTTTGTATAAAAGAACCGAATCAAACCCAGGGCTGTAGTAAAATGTTGTAGTAAAATGTTGTTGGAGAGCTAGTTTGGTGTAGTGGTTAAGTGAGCGGACTCTAATCTGGGAGAACCGGGTTTGATTCCCCACTCCTCCACTTGCACCTGCTGGATGACCTTGGGCAAGCCATAGTTCTAACAAGAGCTGTCCTTGAAAGGGCAGTTCTTGAAAGAGCTCTCTCAGCCCCACCTACCTCACAGGGTGTCTGTTGTGGGGAGGGGAAGGGAAAAGCGTTTGTAAACCACTCTGAGACTCCGAGTGAAGGGCGGGGTGTAAATCCAATCTCCTCCTCCTTCCTCTTCCTCTGGAAGACCCATTGATAAGGCCGTGGTTCTCAACTGGTGTACATGCACCACTGTTGGGAAGCAGAGTTTTCACAATAGATGATTCAAACTCGCTCAGTCCCAACTCTTAAGTATGACCTGCCATCTCCTGCCAACCCTACCTGCCATAGGTTATCCATCTCTGTTCTTTTGCCTTTATTTTATTTTACTTCATTTATATTCCGTCTTTGTCCCCAATGGGAACATATAAATGGCCTACAATGTTCTCCTCTTCTCTGTTTAATCCTCACAATAACCCTGGGAGGCTGATTCGGCTGAGGGTGTGTGGCTGGCCCAGTGTCACCACAGCAAGCTTCCATGGCGGAGTGGAAATTAGGACCCGGGTCTCCCAGACCCCAATCTGACCCCCTAACCATTATGCAATACTAGGATGGCTAACTCTAGGCTGAAAAGCACCTGGAGATTTGGGGAGAGGGAGAGGTGAGACTCAGTGGGGCATAATGCCGTAGAATCCACCCTCCAAAGCAGCCATTTTCTCCAAGCGAAATTATCTCTTGTCACCTGGAGATGAGTTCCGATTCTGGGAGATCTCCAAAACCCAACCCTATTCAACACTGACAAACTAGTACTACTAACAAAATGCCTGTGGACAGGTAAAGGTCCTTCTTGGGGAAAGTGGGATTTTTGTTTCCATCATAAGAACATAAGAACATAAGGGATGCCAATGTTGGATCAGGCCAAAGGCCCATCCAGTCCAACACTCTGTGTCACACAGTGGCCAGAAATACCAGTGCCATCTGGAGGTCCACCAGTGGGGCCAGGACATTAGAAGCCCTCCCACTGTTGACCCCCCCCCAAGCACCAAGATGACAGAGCATCACTTGCCCCAGAGTCCTTATCTATACCTTGTGGCTAATAGCCACTGATGGACCTCTGCTCCATATGCTTATCTAATTCCCTTTTGAAGCCGTCCATGCTTGTAGCCGCCACCATGTTAAGACTCATGTTAAGACATCATGTTAAGACTCAGGTTGTTTGACAGAATGAATGGTGGAATGTAAAATACAAAAGGCTAAGAACCACTGGTTTATGGTACTGTTTATTGTACACACGATCTTGTTCTCACTGCACTGTTCTCTAATTTCTGCAATCTAGGTTTTGCATAAGTCCATAAATAGATTTCTTAAAATTCACTGCTTTTTTTTTTTGCAGTTTTATCTTAAATACTTCTAAGAAAATCTCTTTGATGCTTGCTGTGAAACTTCCCCACCCTGACACTGAATCCCCTCCTCAATCCCCCCCCCCACCGACAGATGGTGCTTTAGGGTCTAAACCATAAACTAGGAATACAGGAAGTCTCCCACAATAAAGGTCTGAAGCATATAAAGAGAACATGACTCTTCCATGCACACTGCAAATCCCAGTAACCCTTAAGGGGGCTTCCTGTGATCCTGATCCATATACCACAGCACAGAATGTAGTATCCTTCTGTGTGGGGTCTGTGTCCAATATCCACAGCCAGGGCTTCCCCATAGCTGCTATAGAAGAGAGCTCAATCCAGGTGCTGTCAGGAGGCCCACTAGAGGGGCCAGAACTTCAGAAACCCTCCCATGTTTGCCCCCCAAACACCAAGAATATGGACTGTCACTGCCCCAGACAGAGTGTTCTATCTATGCCTTGTGGCTAATAGCCATTGATGGACTTCTGCTCCATATGTTTATCCAGTCTCCTCTTGAAGCTGTCCATGCTTGGAGCCACCGCCACTTCCTGCAGCAGTGAATTCCATGGGTTAACTACTCTTTGGGTGAAGAAGAACTTCTTTTCATCTGTTCTAAACCTATTGCTCATTAATTTCATTGAGTGCCCACGAGTTCTTGTGAGAAAGGGAGAAAAGTACATCTTTCTCTGCCTGCTCTATCCCATGCATAATTCTGTACTGCCACATATCTAAGCGAGTTTCTGTGTGGGAAGCCATGTCACAGTGTGAGCTTCCCCCTCTCTTACCTTGGCCTTGGAGTGGAAAAAGGACTTGGGGAAAAGCTGGATTTGAAGGTGAGTGGAGATCAGCCTGGGCGGAGGATATTTCAAGGCAGTCTCTAGGCCATGATCAGTCTCTATCCAGGGGGTCCGGTCAAACACTGTCAAACTCCGTATCCAGCTGGGGTCCCCATCATTACGGATCAAGCCCAAGATCTCTGACATCCAATTGGTACCTAAGAGAGAGTCCACCAGTTATGGGGTCACCTTGTAACTAGATCCAGAGGAGTTAGCTGTGTTAGTCTGTTGCTGCAAAATAGTGAAAAGCCCAGTAGCACCTATGAGACTAACAAACTTCATTGTAGCATAAGCTTTTGAGAAACACAGCTGTCTTCGTCTCTCATCTGACGAAGACAGCTGTGTTTCTCGAAAGCTTATGCTACAATGAAGTTTTTTAGTCTTAAAGGTGCTACTGGGCTTTTCACTATCTTGTAGAGATTCTCTCCTGTACCCAATTAGAGGATCTGAACAATTTTAAAGTCTTTGCCAGTGTAAAACTGTTTCGGAGCACAGCTCTCCGGGATTTACCTATTAAAGGGAGATTATCAACCTTTAATTCTGATAATACAAAAAAAATAAGGGTGTTAGTTCAGTTCTTTGAAATTCAACCAGAGAATCTGTAGAAACGTTTATCTTTGATTGAGATAAGAAGTGATTCTTTTTATTGAGCAAGACAGAAAAAAATACAGACCTGGACAAGTTTTAAGGATGATCAAAAAGCAAGAAATCTCACCTCGTCGTCTTCTGAGAGTTCCATCCAGAGAGATCTGATTTGCTTGTCAGGAAAATATCAGTATCACTAAATCTGTTCTATCATAATCATGATAGCCAGTTTGGTGTAGTGGTTAAGTGCACGGACACTAATCTGGGAGAATGGGGTTTGATTCCCCACTCCTCCACATGCAGCTGCTGGTGTGACCTTGGTGCAGTCATAAATTTTTTCAGAGCTGTTCTCTCAAGGGCACTCTCGGCCCCACCTACCTCACAGGATGTCTGTTATCGGGAGGGGAAGGGGAAGGGATTGTAAGCCACTCTGAGACTCCTATGAAAAAGCAGTTGATCTAACTTTTTGTAACGGTTTCAAGCAGGGCTCTTTTTGTAGAAAAAGCCCAGCAGGAACTCATTAGCATAACAGGCCACACCCAACACCAGGAACTCATTAGCATATTGGGTCACACCCCTGACCGCACAGCTCATTAGCACATTAGTCCGCACCCCCGTGTTACTAGAAGTGTGTTCATCCAGCCACACCCACCTTTTGCTTGTTATTCTGTTTACCTTGTTTGTTGTCAAAACCCAGGGCTTTTTTGTAGCAGGAACTCCTTTGCATGTTAGGCCACACACCCCTAATATAGCCAATCCTAATGAGTTTCTGCTGTTGGGTGTGGCCTATTATGCTAATGAGTTCCTGCTGGGCGTGGCCAACTTGGGAGCCAGCCGGAACTCCGTTCCTGCCCAAATATAGCCCTGACGGTTTGAATTAACTGTCTGAGGTGAAAGTGCTGTCAACTCACAGCTTACTCATGGTGACCTCATAGGGTTTTCAAGGCAAGAGGCGTTCAGAGGTGGTCTGTCATTTGCCTGCCTCCACGTCAGGACCCTGGACTTCCTTGGTGGTCTCCCATCCAAATACTAGTGCTGCTTCGCTTCTGAGATCTGACAAGATCCGGCTAGCTAGCCTGAGCTCTCTGGGTGAGGATGATGAAAGTACAAAAAAGGTTCATTGACAGCTGAAAAGTGCTCAAGCTCTCGGTTAGCTTGCACATTCAGCAAGAAAAGGTTAGTGATATCACAGCTGCCGCTACAACCTCTTCTGCCCCCCTGTCCCCTTTGTTTTGCAGTGCACACCTTTCGCCTACAGCGTGCCACACTAAATAGTTCTCTACTCTTGGGAAATCAGTAACAGGATCACAAGAACTGGGAATGCTCTTTTTCAAACAGCTGGCTACTCTAACGCTCTTCACCGGCAAGATTCCCCCAGACTTAAGCCCATTTCCCCAAACTAAGACCGCAGTGGGGAAGCCACAAAATGCATATTCTTTGCCGGGAAGCTGGTGTGGGTTTTGTCAGGGTGACCAAACACAATTTCTCCAGGCTCTCCAGGAATACCACTCCAAGTAGAGATTTGACATACTTAACTCTTTTCTACACAGATGCGGGTGGGTATTCGTGTTGGTCTGAAGCAACAGAACGAAGTTTGAGTCCAGTGCCACCTTTAAGACCAACAAAGTTTAATTCTGGGTATAAGTTTTCGTGGAGGAGGAGAAGGAGACTGGATTTATACCCCGCCCTTCACTACCTGAAGGAGTCTCAGGGTGGCTTACAATTCCCTTCCCCTCCCCACAACAGACACCCTGTGAGGTAGGTGGGGCTGAGAAAGCTCTCTCGAGAACTGCCCTTGAGAGAACAGCTCCGAAAGAACTTGTAACTGACCCAAGGTCACACCAGCAGCTGCATGTGGAGGAGTGGGGAATCAAACCCGGTTTTCCCAGATTAGAGTCTGCACTCCTAATCACTACACCAAACTGGCTCTGCACGCAAAAGCTGATACCTAGAATTAAACTCTGTTGGTCTTAAAGGTGCCACTGGACTCAAACTTGGTTCCTTTTCTACACAAACAGTATTCGCAGGTGGTAACTCGTGTTCAGATGGCCAAGGAATTCCACACACACTCTTTTATTATTTACCTCACTTTTCTCCCCAATGGGGACTGATTCTCCCCTCCTCCATTTTATCCTCACAGCAACAACCCTACGAGATAGCTTAGGGCTTGGAGAATCACTGGCCCAATATCACCTAATGAGCTTCCATAGTAGAGTGTGGGATTGGAACCTGGGTCTCCTAAATCCAAGTTCTAACCACTACACCATACTGGCCCTTGCTGTCTGTGCTGGGAGTCATTTACACATCACTGAATTTCTTGAGGGAAATCTGAACTCTATCAGAAACATCTCTCTAGTCATTTACATGTTCACATTATCCAGAATGAAATACGTAAAGAATCCCTGAACGATCTCAAGAGCCAGTGTGGTGTAGTGGTTAAGAGTGGCGGACTCTAATCCAGAGAACCAGGTTCAATTCCCCACTCCTCCTTCACATGAAGCCAGCTGGGTGACCTTGGGCCAGTCACAGTTCTCTCACAACTCTCTCAGCCCCACCTACCTCACAGGGTGCCTGTTGTCGGGAGAAGAAGGGAAGGAGATTGTAAGCTGCTTTGAGACTCCTTCAAGTAGAGAAAAGTGGGGTATAAAAACCAACTCCTCCTCCTCCTCCTCTTCTTCTGTCTTTTTTTCATCCTCTTTATCCAGCCTTGGAACAGGGAACAAAATCAGAATTTGTCTCATGACAAGCTCAGGAGTTGCTATCAGCCCTAAGGAATGCCATCTTCTCCCCTCATGTTGGCATCACTGATTTTTGTCCAAGGAATCTTCAAGGGGTTTCCTCCCCTTCTTTGTGTCAACATCCTGCGTGGCTCTCCTTCCACCCATTTTCATCCACCCTACCTGATTTGGGGTAAGTGACGTTAAATATATCATCATCCCGTACTTGGAATTCATTTTCGACATATTTGACGGTTTCCTCCTTGAGCTCCCGCACTGGGAGGAGGATCCCCTTGTAGGTGAAATAGACTCCTGACGACATGGCAAACTACAGAGAAACGAGAGAGAAGCAAAGTCTACCAGGCTGCTGTCAGAACCCACAGCTAACAACGAAGTACACGCATTCAGGAACGGTTATACTTTTATTGCAAAGCTATAGATGCAGTAGCACAGGCACTGTTAAGAATGGCCCCAACCAGTAGAGCATAATAGGATATAGGGTATTCGTATGCACACACACACACCAATGGCATTGGCCAGTTAGGGACCCTCCCGCGCGCGGGATAAGTCAGGCAACCGTTAGGTGGCTAAAGCTGGGAACCAGGAGTCTCTCACGGTACATAGGAGACATCCAGACAACACAACCTCCTCCTGCACATCTGTAGAGATAAGCGTTGCAGCAAAGGGAGAACAGCAGGGATAGGAATGCAATAGCAATTAACAAGATACAGAATGAACTCCCCAACCCCCATGGCAGCATAGCTGACAGCTGCCTCTTCAAACTGGGATTTTCCACAATGATTAAATAGGGTATCTTGTGTCACCCAGAGAGCATCACAATCCCACTGAAGCTCAAATACGCCCCTTCAGCTCAGAAACATACTGGCCTCTGTAAACTTTCCGTGGAACCTTTGAGGCAAATTCTGTACTGTCTCTGGGCATAGCTGGACGATCTGTTCAAAACACGAGCACCCTGCTGCATTGTAAACAAAGGGCACTTGGGTACCTCTGAATCCCAGAGCAATAGGGCTGTGTTCCTTAACTTGCCCCCAGAGCTACTCCTTTAAGAACAATCTGAGCTGCAGACATTTGCATTGTGTTGTTCGTTCTAATCATTTCTACCTGGTATGTGTCCCCCTCCCCGTCCAAGAAGGTGAAGCTTTACCAGCTAGGTCAGGAAGCTGCCGCTAATCAAACTTTCTCCTGCTGTTTTTTACATATAAATCCCTTGTTAAAGGAGCAGCAGAAGGCCGGAAGGGCTCCTTTCCTGGCTATTTTGCAGCCTCAGTTTGCAGCGAATCCCCTCCCTCACAGCTAAACCTGCTCTCCCCTGCTCACCTTTCAGTCTGAGGCCGCTCACTCTATCCTCTGGGACTCCGACCTTTGCCTCTTCCCTCTCCCACAACACGCCGCCCCGCCCCCCTCAGGAGGGCTGGACTAGAACAGGCAGTATAACACGTTTATGGAGGCCCAAACGCGCTCCCTAAGATTCCACTGGCTGAGTGTCACTGGCAGAATTGATTCAAGCTATTTTGTCATCCCAAGCAAGGTACAATTTTACCATCCATGTATGTATCTAATACAGGGGTCATTTCGTAGAAAAAGAGCTGCAGGAGCTCATTAGCATAACTTATTAGCATATGCCACACCCCCTGACATCACCGGAAGTGTGCGCCAGCCCCTCTGACAGGCAGAAGCACCTGGGATCCATTCTTTCCCCCCTCTCCCTTCCCTTCGCCTCCAAGACTGGCGAAGGAAAAGGGGAGGGGGAGGATCTCAGGCGCTTCTGCCTGACAGAGGTGCTGGCGTGCCCACAGCCAGCCTAGGTGAATTCTAGAATCACAGACTCATAGAGTGGGAAGGGACCTCCAGGGTCTTCTAGTCCTACCCCCTGCACAATGCAGGAAATTCACCAATACCCCCCCACACACCCCAGTGACCCCTGTTCCATGCCCAGAATATGATTTAAAAAACCTCCAGGATCACTGGGGGCCAAACTGGCCTGGAGAAAAATTGCTTCCTGGCCCCAAAGTGGCGATCAGCATTTCCCTGGGCATGTAAGAAAGGGCCACACGAACTAAGCACTGATGCAACCCTTCCTGCTCTACCTCTCGTGATTTGCTTAAGTTCACACAATCAGCATTATGATCCTTTTAAAGTTGAAAGCATGATATAAATGCAAAGGACTATTTGTAAGATTATCTGTAAGACACAAGACCAGGACGCATCTCACTTCTGGCAATCACTTGGAGAGACCCTATCACTCAGCTTCCATTGCCCCCCACACACCCCACACTGGAATAAGAACATAATATCAGGCCATACCACATTGCAATAAAGCCCCTACAACTGTATACAGAAATACTGAGCTTCCCTACCATTTGCCACAACTAGCCCACCACACAACCAGGATCAAGACTCCTAAGTGGACCAACAGACAGGCATACACTCATTTGAGAAACTGAGTATTACATTACAACACCTCTGGAACATTACAGATCAGTAGAGGCAGCACTGCACAGTGGTCAGAGTTGCAGATTGATGTGGGGAGACCCAGGTTTGTATTCTCACTCTGCTGGCTGAGTGACCCCGGGCCAAATCTCCCCTTCTCTACCTAACCTACCCCACAGGGTTGTTGTGAGGGTAACACACACACAATTTTTAAAAAGGTGTTCAAAAGT